>NC_090651.1:329877983-330117983 GCF_040937935.1 Hyperolius riggenbachi | reverse complement strand
ATGAACTTGCTCAAATTTTTATGTAACTCGTTTTCATACCACAATCGACCACTGGAGGGCAGTCGAGTCCAGCATTAAAGAGAACCCGAGGTGTGTTTAAAGAATGTTATCTGCATACAGAGGCTGGATCTGCCTATACAGCCCAGCCTCTGTTGCTATCCCAAACCCCACTAAGGTCCCCCAGCACTCTGTAATCCCTCATAAATCACAGCCGTGCTGTGAGGCTGCGTTTACATCTGTAGTGTCAGTCTCAGCTGCTCCCCCGCCTCCTGCATAGCTCCGGTCCCTGCCCCCGTTCCTTCCCTCCAATCAGCAGGGAGGGAAGGGATGCAGGCGGGGACTGGAGTTCTGCAGGAGGCGGGGAGAGCAGCAGACTGACACTATAGAGATAAACACAGCCAGCTCTGACAAGCTGTTTGTCAGCAGCGTGGCTGTGATTTATGAGGGATTGCAGAGTGCAGGGGGACCTTAGGGGGGTTTGGGATAGCAACAGAGGCTGGGCTGTATAGGCAGATCCAGCCTCTGTATCTAATATTCTTCAAACCCACCTCGGGTTCTCTTTAAAACAAACCTTTGTTAATTTGAGTATGACCAGGTTAGAAATATGTAAAAACTTGAATAACGACTTGCACCTGTCAGTATTGTCTTTGGCTGTATTACAAATGTTAGGTTGTGCTTTGCAGAAATGCAATTAAGTGGATTTGAATTGTAAGTGGTTCTAAGAACTGTGTTTCTATGCAGTACTCTGAATCTGAGAAATCATATTTATTAATAAAATTATTTATTTATTTTAATGACCTTTTGGATCTGTTCCAAGTTTAGTAAAATGATGTCATTGATAAAAGTAATAGAAATTTCACTACCAGAAAGTAGGTCTGCCCTCCCCTGCCTTATGCTTATTGCCAGCTCGGCCTTTATTTAATCTTAGTGTGGTAAGATGGTGTCTCAGTGACCGGAAAAAAAGAGCGCAGAAGCCCTTGTGGAAAAAGAAAGGGCACTGCCGTAGGGATATGCCTCGGTGGGCGCCGAGGCATGATGATATGCAAATTGCAGCATTGCATAGTGGGCATTCAGCTTAAAGGCCTACACCCACAGCATGATTTTTCTAAACATTTTTTAACAAACTATTTTTTCCACAATATTGCGCAGGACTCCCAGGCAACTGGTATTGTTTTAACTATTTGAAGACCTCCCCACGCCAATGGGCGTGGTCAAGGAGGCAGCCCTAGGACCGCATAAATGCCAATTGGCGTCAGGTCCTGGAGCCGGCTACTGAAGGAGATCGCACGCAGGGTGCGCGCGCATCTCCTTCTAGGGGGGGCGGAGCTCTGCCCCGTCTTCAGTCTCAGCGCAGCTATTGCCGCTCGGGAGACTGTTAGATGGCATGATCGCCGTCTATTTACACGGTACAGTGCTGCGATCAGCTGGGGCACAAAAGAGCGATTGGCAGTGATAGGCTGAAGCCTACACAGCCGATCGCTGTGATAGGCTGGCTGGGGGAGTGAGGGAGGCTGGCTGGGGGAGTGAGGGAGGCTGGCTGGGGGAGGCAACAAAAAACTTTTTTTTTTTATAACAAAAACACACTATAAATATTTATATATATATAAAAAAAAAACAACTGGGGGGCAATCAGACCCCACCAACAGAGAGCTCTGTTGGTGGGGAGAAAAGGGGGGGGGAATCACTAGTGTGCTGTGTTGTGCGGCCCTGCAGCTTGGCCTTAAAGCTGCAGTGGCCCTTTTAGTAAAATATAGCCTGGTCTTTAGGGGGGTTTAGCACTGTGGTCCTGAAGTGATTAAAAAATAAATATGGCAGCCTCCATCTCTCTCTCACTTCAAGTGTAACTGTCGGGCATAAAATAAAAAATCAATTCTTTATTTTATCTGGTAAACAATAAGGATGCTAACCAGGCAATACAAAAGTTAAAATCACTATTACTTTTCTTGTTGATAAATGATCATTCACTGGTTTACCTGACTCTTATTTGGTACACACAACGGATGTTGCAGGGCATGCTGGGTTGTCCTTTTTTGCTTCTCTACTTTCCCCTCAGACTTAACTAATGTAGCCTGATTGGCTGAAACCTCTTTCCATCTTGTTTTCCCCTCCCACATCTCTGTTCCTCTCTGATTGGCCAATATTTCTCATGCTGAGACAATGCACTTTCTATAGTGAAGGGCGGGCAATGCATACACAATCGGGCAGAGGAGAGTAAGGGGGGAAATGACATCAGGATTGGCTTCAAAATAGCCACAATTAAAATGGGAAATGCTAAGAAGGATTTTCTCTTTTTTTACTGTAGAAAATTCACTTAAATCAAAATGTGGACAGTGCAATACATGTTATGTAAGTAGAGCAAGTATTTATCTACTTATATATGTGTTTTTTTCTTCTGAGATGGTATGGCTGACAGTTCCTCTTTCAGGTGTCCTTTGAGTACAAACAGCTCTATTATAACAAACAGTGTTTGTTGCAGTGTAATCAACAGTGTTTGTTGTGGAAAAGAGTGACTGTGCTTATCATAGCTTGTGGGCGTAGCTAAAATCGTATGTGGAAGACTGTTGTCTGTTGATTCTGTTGATTATGCTGTCAATAAAGATGTTGTAAAAAAGTATTGTACACGAAAGTAATGACTTCCCTCTAACTAGCAAAACTTTGTATGGAGCCCACTTGCCACAAATGTAAACCCCAACTACTGAACAAACAGCAGTATCAGGCCTGGAACCCACTAAGAGCGCTTTTCTGAGCACTTTGTGTTTTGAAAAGCCCTTGCTAATGTAATGCTATGGGTGTGATTCCACTTGAGCGATGTGATTTTATAAAAATCCCCCATAGCGTTGCATTAGCAAGAGCTTTTTCATGGCTGCAAGTAGGTTTGAGCCCCGAGCCATAGTAAAATAAATTGTATATGTGCTGTTTTTCTCAACAACCATATCTAGAATCTTAGATCATAATTACGTAGACATATGCACCAAACTATTAAGACAAATAGCATGCCTTATCCGAGTTAACACACGCCTTATCAGAGATAACACGCCTTATCAGAGATAACACACTTTATCAAAGTTAACACACCTTATAAGAGTAGCACAGCGAGCGAAATGAACCCGCAGGGGCTCGGGCAGGACGAGTAGAGCTCTCGTCATTGCCAATTAGCAGGCATAAGTTCATAGCGCTCATTATGCTACTCTGATAAGGCGTGTTAACGTTGATAAGGCGTGTTATCCCTGATAAGGCATGTTAACTCGGATAAGGCATGCTATTTGTCTTAGTGAATCAAGCCCATGGAGTGTGCCCCCCTCCTGCCCCCGGCTGTCAAAAGACATACTATCAGCTATACATCCCTGCACTGATTCCCGAAAGCTCCACTTCCTAAATGTTCTCTGAAGACGACTTGACTTATTGTTTATAAAAGAGAATGAGGTAAGGGGCAGTAAGCCACAGTGACCTAATCTCTCTAAACAGGGGGTCCAGTTTAGTTTTATTTAACACTTAGACAAATAGATAACTTTATATTTGCATATAAGTACAGTTATCCTTTGAGCTTCTAAAAATATTGGCAGCACGGTGGCGTAGTGTTTAGCGCTCTTGCCTTGCAGCGCTGGATTCCTGGTTCGAATCCCAGCCAGGTCAACATCTGCAAGGAGTTTGTATGTTCTCTCCGTGTCTGCGTGGGTTTCCTCCGGGCACTCTGGTTTCCTCCCACATCTCAAAAACATACAGATAACTTAATTGGCTTCCCCCTAAATTGCCCCTAGAATATGATACATACACTACATGATATAGACATATGACTGTGGTAGAGACTAGATTGTGAGCCCCTCTGAGGGACAGTTAGTGACTGACAATATACTCTGTACAGCGCTGCGTAATATGTCGTGCTATATAAATATTGTTAAAAGAAGGGTAAAATATAGTTACTTAACTGGGGCTTCTGCCAGCCCTTTGCATCCGCCCTGTGCCCTCCACGCTCTGGAACAATGCTCCGGTCCCCCACTGCGGCTCTGTTTTTGCTTCACTGACTTTCAAGTTGATGTACACTGTGCTTGTGCGGGCCTAGCCACACGCGCCCTTGCTCTCGTTCACGTCACTGTGGCCGTCCTGCACATGCACAGTACGCTTACTACAGGACGTACTGCAGCCACAGTGACATGAACGAAAGCGAGGACGCTCAGGCACAGTGGCTCGATGACTGGAAAACCAAAAGTGAGCCACGGGCCCGGAGCATTGTTTCAAGAGTTGGAGGGCACAGGGCCCCTGCATGGGGGCTGAAAGAAGCCCCAGGTAAGTTTTTTTTTATAAATCTTTAGTTCCGCTTTTAAAATTGCTTTTTTGTTATTTGTTTTCTTTTTACAATATGACTTTATGGTTTTATTAAGTCAGTGTTTGCCCATTGTAAAATCTTTCCTTACCCTGATTTACATTTCAAAATATAGCACAGACGGCAACATCTTTACTGGCGGCAGGTGCATCAATGCAGAATGTTTGTTTGTGGTTTGTTCCAAAGAGAGCAAAAACACCTGGGGCAATATTCAATTCACTTTTTCTCTCTGAGTTTTCTCCAAGTTGATATTTTCACACCATGCCAATAAAATGCCTTTTAAGCCACCAGCAAGCAAGGAAATACTCAAAATAATGTTGATAGTACTTTTTCACCTACTTTTTGAAAGTTGAAAAATTATCTCCTAGGAGAAAACTCAGGATAAAAAGTTAATTGCATATGGGCCCTGGTCTCATATACGATGGATGTTTTCTCCTGAGTTATCTCATGGAGAGTTATCTCTTGGAAAAGTACCCAAACCTTGATGAGAAAGTACTATCAAAATTATTTTGAGTATTTTCTTGCTTGCTGTTGGTTTTAAAAACATTTTTTGACAAATGTTTAAACTTGTAAATAAAATGCCTTTTAAACCACCAACAAGCAAGAAAATATTCAAAATAGTTTTGATGGTACTCTTTTACCTAATTTTTGGTACTTTTTCAATTGTAGAGTGCAGGAAAATGAAAAATTATCTCCTAGAAAACTCAGGTGAAAAAGTTAATTGCATATGGGCCCTGGTCTCCCAGAATGCTCTGGGGGTGAAGGTTGCATAATAAACAGTCTAGGCTGTGACATCACTGAGTGGGTGGGGTAACATACCAATATACAGCAGTATACAGATATAGGAAGTGTTTCTGATACTGAAACCAGGATAATTAATGTAAAAGTGGGTATCCTGAATAATTTACTACATGTCATTACGGTGCCTCTTTAACTGTAATTGAACAAAGTAAAGACAGTTTGGTGGAGAAAAGGTAGGTGTAAATAACTATAGACTATTAACAGTGAACCTGTCAGAGCAATTGTGAAGGAGCAGCGTTTAGGCGACAGTGGCATGGAACAATAGTGAGGTCATGGTGGTAAAGCATGTCTCAGAAGGGCGAATGACGAATACTATACATCATCACAGACACAATAGAAGATTTATGACCATGCTTAAAGAAATCTGAGCACTGCTGAGGGCACTTAACGTCGTCATATAGCATGTCAAGAATGTCTTCCAGGTAAGAACATAGCATACATCAGTTTGGTTTCTATCAACAATGCTGTGGACATTGATGATACACATCTCTATTGAGCAACACTGGTTTCTTCTTATATGGCCTCAAACATAGTTTGGTATAATGTTAAAATGTCTTCTGTACACAACAATGCACAGAAACATTTGTTTAGGGTTTGGGATTAGCACGTGTGTGAAGAATCACCTCAGAAGTACAGATCTCAGTAAAGAAGAAACGCAGGTCTAGTCAGAAGAATCTATCACACTGACTTTGCTCCGGGACATATTTGGTAGAGTTGAGGTTGAGATTTTTCATCTCTTCTGACTGTCATACATGTTATATGAACTCTGGAGGCCTTTGGGTAAAAACTCTCACCCTTGTCTAGATGCTACATCTAATAAATGCGTCTGGTAAAATAGTTGTGTGTAGTAATACCGATAGTAAAATATCTGTATTTTTACCAATATTCTACTAACATTATTATCGTTATATTATTATTTTTTATTTATATTGCACCAACATCTTACGTAGCGCTATTATGTAGAAAGAACAGAGGCGCCAGCAGGATAAAATCAGGTAATAAAATGTTTAAAAGTGCTTTGGAGGCAGCGGTGGACTCACCTCCTGTAAGCAGACACTATAAACTGTCAGTTCAAATTTAAATAAATTTTACTGGCATACTCCAAGGGGGTCGCAACGCGTTTCACAGGTGTAAACCTGCTTCCTCAGGCAATATAACATAGGAGCATACAACAGTAAAAGGTCCGGGTGACACCTGGCGCCTCAGTCAAGAGGCGCCAGGTGTTACCCGGACCTTTTACTGTTGTATGCTCCTATGTTATATTGCCTGAGGAAGCAGGTTTACACCTGTGAAACGCGTTGCGACCCACTTGGAGTATGCCAGGAAAATTTATTTAAATTTGAACTGACAGTTTAAAGTGTCTGCTTACAGGAGGTAAGTCCACCGCTGCCTCCAAAGCACTTTTAAACATTTTATTACCTGATTTTATCCTGCTGGCGCCTCTGTTCTTTCTACATAATATTAATTATCCACCCTTGGTGGAGGGGGATACCCCTTTTTTCCTGTCTACAGAGAGCGACTTCTTATTCCTGAGTGGGGACAGGATAATCTCTTCACCTGCCTATACAGTGGTTGCCTGGAGGTAACCCTGTCTTGTGAGTATATATATATATATTGTACTCTTTACATATATCCATTTTTGCAGTACTTACTACACTATATTGGGCTCTCGGTTTCCCTCTTCTGTCTTACGTAGCGCTGTACATAGTACAAACAAATAATGGGGAACAAATATACATAAGAAATACAAGACACTGTACAGTCATGACATTGAATAGAATTAATACAAATACATACATAGTTGATATGTAGTTGGTACATGTGCATATGTTAAAATTACAGAAGTATGAGAAACACTAGGAGGAGGGCCCTGCCCTTGCGAGCTTACAATCTAGAGCAGCCTTTCTCAACCTTTTTACCCGGGAGGAATCCTGCAAATAACTTTTGGATCTCAAGGAACCCCTGCAAAATATTTTTTGATCTCGAGGAACCCCTGCATTTATTTTTCAGGAGGCATGGTCTTTAAAAGTAGGTGAGGCTGTTAATTTCACTACCTCCCTGTCACGGACGGTTGCGGGGCCGCAGGCGCGTCCTGGAACCGCCCGTGAAGAAAAAGCGATCGCACTCGATTCCCTGCATCGATTGCGCTTCAAATCGATACAATCTGGGTTGAGTGTGTAGGGGCAGCTGAAGTCCTTTTCTTAGCAGAGAGAGAGAGCACCATCCTAAAGGCTGGATGGCTCTTTTGATATGCTAATGAGCCTGAGCCTAATCTGCCCCGGAGAGTCCCTGGCTTCAAGCTGTGCTGATGGCCCATCCATCAGGTATAAGGTGACAAGCACCATGGCAGAAGCAATCTAGTTGGGGGGAAAGCCAGACCCGCTGGCTCCCTCCCAGCAGGGGAGGTGACACCTAGCTGGCTGCCCCAAACTTCAAAGAGCCTTTGCCTGGGAATAACCTGAGTCTCATAGCATATCCATAACTTCCCAGATCTGTCATATTTCTGGGGTTCCTGAGATGGCAGCTTCGCCAAACGTGGGGGAAGTGTAGCATGAGCCCCGGTGCTGGTTCTGAGGAAGTTTTAGAACATTCTGAGGTAAGGACTGCCAGTTAGGCAGTTTGAAAGTGCCCTGATGATACCACAGGGGTCCCACCCCTCATGTCTGGTATCAGGGCGCTGGGTAAATCGAGACAGACCTGAAAATGTTAATAAATCTGCCCTGACCTGTACGGTTCTGTGAGATAGAGCCCATATATGGGTAGATATGATTTCTAGTCCCCAGGACAAGGGGAGGGCTCATCTCATCTTCTAAGGGGGTGTATGGCTCCCCTCCCTCACTCCCTCCTACTGAATCAGGGGCATAAGAATGGCAGAGGACCCAAACTCAGTGTCCTCCACCCTGAAAACATCTTGAACTCATCAGGTGCCAGCTTGAGGATATGCTGGCATCCACCTGGTCTGAACTCTGATTGAAACCCAGAACTCTGATTTTTCCCACAAAAAGGACATCTTTCCAGGAACTAAGTATTTTTCTCCCTTCTTTTATTTTTTATACTGGCTATTAGGGCCCTTTTCCATTAGCAGTCGCTAGCGTTCGCGCTGAACGCTAGCGATTGCTGAATCGCAAAATGTAAAAAATGACCGGCGATTTCCCGACGTTTGCGGCCGCGATTTTGCTATGCTAAGCACTGCATAGCAAAATCGCGGCAATAATCGCTCCGCCGCGCGATCGCGATCAGGTCAAAAACGAATCGCGGTAGTGGAAATGACCTACCGCGATTCCTATGTTAAAAGCAAACTGTAGCGATTTGTAAAATCACTAGCGGTTTGCGGTTTTGCGATTCAGCCATCGCAAACGCCGTAGTGGAAAAGGGCCCTTACTGTTTTAATAATTGTTGATTTTAATAATTGTCTGTATATATTAATTATTTATATTGCGTGAATAAACGACTTTCTCCAAGTCATTCACTGTCCGCTACCCTGCTTATCAGCACACACAGAACTGATCCCGGGTCTCTGAAGATACGCTACTGTTTGTTTGTTGTTGGCTAGACAGAATACCGTGTGTTTAACCGTTTTATTCGCAGGACTAGTCAGTCAGTTAGTGGGCTCCACGGTCCCATGGTAACCACGGTGGTGGCAGTTTACTCTGAACCAGTGGGTGAAGTTGTAATCACCCGTGTCTCACAGGCTCCCTTCTGAGTTGTCTGCGGCTAATTCTTAACGGTTCCTGCGCATTGACTGCGACCAGAGTTCGCACGATCTGTGCGCTGGCACCGTTTAGAAGGCTAAGTGCGGTCAGCCACTAGGGCTCCTGTGACACTCCCTATTACACTGACACTCATTATACTGTGCTTATTATAATTCTGACCCCAATTTAGAGCTTCTTTTTACAGCACACCTTTTATAATGTGCTCTACTATACTTCCCCCACGATAGGGGAAAATGCCAAGGAACCCCTGCAGAGTCCTCAAGGAACCCTGGGGTTCCAGGGAACCCTGGTTGAGAAAGCCTTATCTAGAGGGTAGTGGGTAGGAAACAACAGGGAAGGAAGCACAGGGGTTGGTGGGTGAGGCAGTGTGCCTTCAGTGCTGCCTATAACATTCTCAAACTAACCCTCCCATATTTATGTCTAACATGAACTGCTTCCTTCTTTTAACCCTAACCTCCCCCTCTTCTTCTAACCCTACCCTCCCCCCATCTATGCCTAATACCTGCTGTTGGCTTTTTAAGTGAAATCAGTGACCTGTCTGTATACTGTATATAATTATCTGGGTGTTTCTTTTGGCTCATTAGAATATGGAATATAACTTCTTAGAACATAAAGAGCCCAATCTAATTCACTTTTTCTCCCAGGAGATAATTTTCATCTTATGTTTAAAATAACTTTTCAGCATTCTACAGTTGAAAAGTACTAAAAAGTAGATGAAAAAGTACTGTCAAATGTATTCTGATGATTTTCTCGCTTGCTGGTTGTGGCTTAAAAAAAACCTGTACTGAAGAAAAGTTCCCCTGGGGGGTACTCACCTCGGGTGGGGGAAGCCTCTGGACCCTATTGAGACTTCCCCCGTCCTCCTCAGTCCCACGTCGGTCTCGCTGCAGCCCCCGGAACGCACAGACGACAATTTGTCGGCCTGTGCAATATTTACCTTTTCTGGCTCCATCGGGGGTGCTGTTGCGGCTCTTCTGACGGAGATAGGCGAAAATAGCCGGAGGAGACTTGCGCCTGCACAGTAGAGCGGCCCGACGGAGATCGGCTATTTTAGCCTATCGCTGTGGGAAGAGCGGATACTGTGCCTGCGCTGGAGCCCGAGAGGTAAATATTTATATCGCCGCCGTTCCGGGAGGATTTTCGCCGCCGCAGTGGGACCGAGGAGGACGGGGAAGCCTCAATAGGATCCG
This sequence comes from Hyperolius riggenbachi, assembly GCF_040937935.1. NCBI lineage: Eukaryota > Metazoa > Chordata > Amphibia > Anura > Hyperoliidae > Hyperolius > Hyperolius riggenbachi. Next base: position 330,107,958 of record NC_090651.1, on the reverse strand, counting down.
GAGGCTTCCCCCACCCAAGGTGAGTAAGCCCCCCCCCCCAGGAGTTTTTTTCATTACAGATTTTCTTTAAAAGGCATTTTATTTATAAGATGTGAAATATAATCTAGGTCTAGGAGAAACCTTTGCAGAAAACGTGAATTAGATCGGGTCCAAAATGAGCTAGGATTTTAGACAAATTAATTTTTTTCATAAAATTTTGCAATCTTGCCTGACTTGCCAGAAATTGTGAAAGATATAATCAGAGTCAGATTTATCAAAATCGGATTTATTTTGCCAAGTGCGGCGGATGCCACACCCAGAATTATTAGTAGTACACACCGGCATTGGGCATAGTGCAAATTTACACATTTACAAACAGTGTAAGATAACCGACACAGTGCAAAGAATACATAAAACACAGAATAAAAATAAACATGCAGATATAGGGACCTATGTAGCAGTAATGCAGGGTGACTGGGGAGCCATGCTAGGAGGACATGCTGTGTAAGGGGCACTAGTTAAGAAGAAGCACTGCTTGGGGGAAAAAAAGAGTTCCTGTGCTTGGAGGTTTTGGTGGGAATAGTTCGATAACGGCGGTCTGAGAGCATGCAGATGAAGAAGCGACAAACCGGGGTGGTGAGGGTCTTGCACAATCTTGTTTGCTCTGGTTCTTAGCCTGGATGCACGGAGGAGGTCCAGTGGAGGCAGGAGTGTCCTAATGATTCTTTCTGCAGCATTGATCACTCTTTCCTGTTTGTAGTTTGTACTTGTCGCTTGCGATGGCGCCTGCATACCATACGGTGATAGAGGAGGATAATGGATCTTCTTCACAAGATACACAAAAATGTGTATCTTTCAAAGATCCATTATATTTTTGTGAAATTTCAAATCAAGCAAAAATGCGGAAATAAGAACTTTCTTGTGGATCGGTGTTTTTTCATGCCTATTGACTGTTGGCATTTGGTAAAAATGGGGTTTCTCATGCATGCCCATATATTTTTGAGCATTGACTCGTCTGTGTGAAAATGTGTTTTCTCATGCTCATAGACTGTAATGTATTACAGCACCTTTTCCACAGCCCTACCTAGTGCCCCCTCCCTTTAGATTGTAAGCCTCTGGCAGGGTCTCCCTCATGTGATCTTGCAACCCCACCAATGACACCCTTCCCATGAACTAACCCAGACTTGAATTGCTGGGTCTCTGCAAAGTCACATGATCATGCATCTTATACCCTATTTGCATGTATAACCTTTGTGATATGCTGTATAACCGTGTGCTACATCTCTGTCTGATACCACAGATATAACATTGTATGTATCCCTATTTATTGTCCAGCACTGTATAATATGTTGGCACTTTATAAATACAATAAATAATAATAATTCAGTATTTGGCAAAGATAATTGTGGAGTTCACACTTCTGGCCTGTAGATGGCACTGTTATACTTGTTTAACCTCCTTGCCAGTCTAAAAAATCCGGCAAGGAGGCAGCGCCGCACTTTTTTTAAATTTTTTTTTTCTAAATCATGTAGCGAGCCCAGGGCTCGCTACATGATAGCCGCTAAGCGGCGGCAACCCCCCACCCACTCCGATCGCCTTCGGCGATCAGAGTATGCAGGGAATCCCGTTGAGAACGGGATTTCCTGCAGGGCTTCCCCGGTCGCCATGGCGATCGGGCGGGATGACGTCACCGACGTCATAGACGTCGTGACGTCAGAGGGAACCCCGATCCGCCCTTTAGCGCTGCCTGGCACTGATTGGCCAGGCTGCGCAGGGGTCTGGGGCGGGGGGGGGCGGCTCGGCACGGCGGGTAGCGGCGAATCGGTGGCGAGCGGCGGCGATCGCGTACTACACGCAGCTAGCAAAGTGCTAGCTGCGTGTAGGGAAAAAAAATTATGCAAATCGGCCCAGCGGGGCCTGAGAAATCCTCCTGCGCAGGTTACCCCGAGCTGAGCTCGGGATAACCGGCAAGGAGGTTAAGTCATACGAATAAGTAGACTGTTGTGGATTATTGCATGCATGAAAAAAGGGCGCCGTGAAAAAGGGCCTGGCTGGATGACAAAGTGGCGCCAGTGGATAACGAAATCTGATAACGATAAGCATCGTTGTCAAACTTGGTAAACAATAAATATTGTTGTAAAAACAGACAGGAAATAATAAACAAAAAGATATTAACATTAAAAATCATTATGTAATTCAACAATACAGCTTAACCTAACCCTACACTCACAGAGAACCCTCCCCTGGTGGTGCCTAAAACTAACCACTTCCCTGGTGACGCCTAACCCTAACCCCCCCCCTGGTGATGCCTAACCATAACCCCCCAGTAGTGCCTAACCCTAACCACCCCCCAGTGGTGCCTAACCCTAACCCCCCCCTGTGGTGCCTAATCATAACCCCACCCCAGTGATGCCTAACCCTAACCACCCCCCAGTGGTGCCTAACCCTAACCCCCCCATGGTGCCTAATCATAACCCCACCCCAGTGATGCCTAACCACCCCTCTGGTGATGCCTAACCCTAACCACCCCCCCAGTGGTGCCTAACCCTAACCCCCCCCCCCCCCCCGTGGTGCCTAATCATAATCCCACCCCAGTGATGCCTAATCCTAACCACCCCCCTGGTGGTGCCTAACCCAAGTCACTCCCCTGGTGTTGCCTAAAACTAACTGGTGCCGGGTGGTGCATAACCCTAACCACTCCCCCTGGTGGTGCCTAACCCTAACCACTCCCTCTGCAGAAACACCCTTTTACACATACAAACGATACTATCTTTGATAATGTAAACTCTGTACATGCAAACTTAATAATGTGTGTCACAGGAGCCCTAGTGGTCAGACCGCCAATTGCCTTCCAATCGGTTTCAGCACACAGACCATGCAAGCTTTGGTCTCGATCTTTGCGCAGAAACAGACAGAAATTTGGGCAGTGTGTAAAGTTGTACGGTAATTACAACTTTACACACTATTTCAGGGTATCTGCCACCACCACTGGTATGGGCCAGTGGACTCGACTGACTGACTGGTCCTGCGAATAAAAACGGTTAAACCCACTCTATTCTGTCTAGATATCAACAATAGTAGCGTCTCTTCAGAGATCTGAGTTCAGTTCCTGTGTATGCTGAATAATAGGGTAGCGGAACAGTGAATGACTTTGGTAAAGTCTTTTATTCAGGGGCAATATAAATAATTAATATATACAGACAATTATTAAAATCAACAATTATTAAAACAGTAATAGCCAGTGTGAAAAATAAGAGAAAGGGAGGAAAAATACTTAGTTCCTGGAAAGATGTCCTTTTTGTGGGAAGAATCATAAAGTCCGTGGTAAAGTCCTTTGTTTCAGCTTAATTTAAAATCCAAGCAAAATGGAAAATGTCCTTTGTTTCAGTTCAGACAAGATGGCCGCCAACCACATGGTCCCCTGGCTGGCAGCAGATCGTTCTCATACAGATGGAATGTGGAGGACTGAGAGGAGGGCCCCTCGCAGATACTTTTGATGAAGCTGGTTTGGGGGTGTGGCAATGCCAGCCCCCTCTGAATTATCCACCAATGACAGTTCATTTCTTCTGAGAGATTTTACGTTTTAAACTTACAAACTGCCGTAACTCACAAACGATACACATTATATTTAGGGGGATAACAGATTCATACTTGTCGGAAAATACAGATTAATATGACATCAGACATGGCTAGTGCAGCGGACCCAGTTCTTGAGAAGGGTCATACCTCAATAACCGGACGGGCTATCACAATGAATTTCTTATCAGCACGATGGCCAGATTTTACCGAATAAGACTATATGAATTTCATAGCTGTGCGATGTATGGATGCCATAGAATCAACAAGAAACCATACATCATATGCATTCAGATGGCCCGTGATCGGTGCCGGATAGTCTGGAGTGAAAGCAGGTTTTGAAAAGCCCCCTGCTGGGATTAGCTTCCTTGCTCTCCCTGTTATGAAAGGCTCACCAAATGGAGGTAATTGAGAATAAACATCCTCCTGGACACAGGCCTAGCCCAGGATAATTTAACACATCAAAAGACATCCTGCACCTAAGTTAGGCAGAGGAGAAAGAAAACTTGTAGTTTAAAAAAAAAACAGGACTGTCAGTTCTGCTTGCTGCAATGACTGGCAAATCCGACCAAGACATCGGAAAGTCGACGGCGAATCTGCCAGATTCGCCGACGTTCCTTCCAGCTGTTCCGTGACAGCTGGGAGGAAGAGAAACTCCAGGTTGCTACAGGTAGCCCCTACACAACCAATCCAGATTCTATTGATCTGAAGCGCAATCGATGCAGAGAATCGAGTGCAATCGCTTTTTCTTCACGGGTGGTTCCAGGACGCGTTTGCGACCCCGCAACCGTCCGTGACAATGTGATTAAAATTAAAACGTTGCAAGCTTCTAAAACGATAACATTCTTCAAAAACTTTAATGTTCTAAAGGAAGCCGGAGGCGGAAACCGGCGAAACATGTTAGGTTTGGCGTGTTCCTGCTGATGGACTTTGGCCGACTGGCAAATCTCTTTTTTTTCCCCCTCCCGCTCTGGTTGCTCACCCCCTGCACATGGAAACTCACTTCTGGTCCTATGGGAGAACGCTCCCAGCAGCAGCACTGTGACTATATTGGCGGTAGACACTATCTGGTTGTACAGCATCTGCATGTGGGAGGCTGTATCTATTTTCATGGATCTGGATATATGTGATCTCCAACCATTATTGTGACGGAGCTCAGGAGTCTGCACAGCTGAATCAGTACAGCCAACACTGGACAACAGAGTGGTACAGTATAACCTTCACTGCTTCATGCTTTTGGAGACTTATCCCTATTTTTGTGTGGGTGACGCTGTCACGGCGTGCATGAGGTTTTTGACCACTGCACAGCCACACACAGCCTGGCTTATATACTTGCTACAATATCTGTTTTGCCTTGCTGGAAGTTGTTGTACCTCAAACTACGTGTGCCACTATGCTGTTGAGCTGCTCCATTTACTAACAGCTATACTAACAGTGACTTTCAGTGTATGCTGCAGATTCTACTGTGATCTTTTGCCATAACCCATTGCTTTGCTGCTTTCAATTCACACTGCTGAACTTTGCTGCTTATTATGAATACTGCTCTATCAGAGGCATAACTAGAAATCACTGGGCCCCCCTGCGAATATTTGGATGGGGCCCCCCCATAGGTGCCAAATAATCATAATGGGGCAGCGTTTCACTGTAAATTAATCGTAAAGTGGGCAGCATTCACCAGAAAATCATAATGTGGGCAGCAGTCACCAGAAAATTATAATGTGGGCAGCAGTCACCAGAAAATCGTAATGTGGGCAGCAGTCACCAGAAAATCGTAACGTGGGCAGCGTTCACCGGAAAATCGTTATATGGGCAGCGTTCACCAGAATATCGTAATGTGGGCAGCGTTCACCAGAATATCGTAATATGGGCAGCGTTCAGCAGAATATCGTAATATGGGCAGCGTTCAGCAGAATATCGTAATATGGGCAGCGTTCAGCAGAATATCATAATGTGGGCAGCATTCACCAGAAAATCGTAATGTGGGCAGCATTCACCAGAAAATCGTAATGTGGGCAGCAGTCACCAGAAAATCGTAATGTGGGCAGCGTTCACCAGAAAATCGTAATGTGGGCAGCAGTCACCAGAAAATCGTAACGTGGGCAGCGTTCACCGGAAAATTGTTATATGGGCAGTGTTCACCAGAATATCGTAATGTGGGCAGCGTTCACCAGAATATCGTACAATGGGCAGTGTTCACCAGAATATCGTAATATGGGCAGCGTTCACCTGAATATCATAATGTGGGCAGCGTTCACCAGAAAATCGTAATGTGGGCAGCAGTCACCAGAAAATCGTAATGTGGGCAACAATCACCAAAAAATCGTAATGTGGGCAGCAGTCACCAAAAAAAACTTAATGTGGCAGTGTTCACCAGAATATCGCAATGTGGGAAGCGTTCACCAGAATATCGTAATGTGGGCAGTGTTCACCAGAATATCGTACTGTGGGCAGCAGTCACCAAAAAATCGTAATGTGGGCAGCGTTTACCAGAAAATCGTAATGTGGGCAGCAGTCACCAGAAAATCGTAATGTGGGCAGCAGTCACCAGAAAATCGTAATGTGGGCAACAATCACCAAAAAATCGTAATGTGGGCAGCGTTCACCAGAATATCGTAATGTGGGAAGCGTTCACCAGAATATCGTAATGTGGGAAGCGTTCACCAAAATATTGTAATGAGGGAAGCGTTCACCAGAATATCGTAATGTGGGCAACAATCACCCAAAAATCGTAACGTGGGCAGCAGTCACCAGAATATCGTAATGTGGGCAACAATCACCCAAAAATCGTAATGTGGGCAGCAGTCACCAGATTATCGTAATGTGGGCAGCAATCACCAGAAAATCGTAATGTGGGCAGCAGTCACCAGAAAATAGCAATGTGTGGGCAGCAGTCATCAGAATATCGTAATGTGGGCAACAATCATCAAAAAATTGTAATGTGGGAAGTGTTCACCAGAAAAAAAAAATGCACCTGTTAAAAACAAAACAATTCACTTACCTGTCAGAAGTCTCCTCTCCCGGCCTCTGGTGCGCAGATCCCCCGACGAGCCTCCTGCAGCACATCTCCCGTGCTGACAGGCAGAGTGCAGGGCTACGGCAAGATGGCTCCCGAAGCCCTGTAAGGGAGACACAAATAGTCTCCAGTGCAGGGCTTTGGCAGCCATCTTGCCGTAGCCCTGCTCTGCCTCCCGGGAGACTGCGGGCCGGGCTGCAGTGATTCAGGGAATGAACTGGCGCAGTTGAACACCTGGCTGGGGGGTCTCAGAATCGGGCGGGCAGCAGCACTCCCCCCGCACACCGCTGGCGGGCCCCAGAGCGGCCCCGGGGCCCCCTGCGGCTGATGGGGTCGCATGCCCGGTAGGTACGCCGGTGCGCTCTATGCACATGAATAGGATTATGAACTTTGTTCCCTCCAACGAGTAATTGAGAGTGATTGAGTGGTGTGAGTGTGGGGCTAGCCGGCTGGCCTAGACATCAGGCTAATGTACACTTTTTTAACTTTTCTAATGAATTTAATAAAGTTATGATATTTTATAACTATGTGTGTATATCGTTTGGCACACACCTTTCTCTTATCGATCCTACTCCATTTTGATTAACAATATTTATTGCTGCACACTTTTTTCTGCTTTTTCGCCGTATTAACGATACTTGCTTTAGAGTCTATGGCAGCGCAATTTTTGTCCCTCGGCCAGCGCCCTTTTTCCTGCTACTGGATTATTGGTTCCTGTTTCTGCCTGGCTGCAAATATGGAGAAAAGCAAATGATTCATGTAGAGAGTTGCTGAAGCCTGTAAATAAGACAAGACAAATAACATTTATATTGCGCTTTTCTCCTTGCGGACTCAAAGCGCCAGAGCAGCAGCCACTAGGGCGCGCTCTACTGGCAGTAGCAGTGTAAGGGAGACTTGCCAAAGGTCTCCTACTGAATTAGTGCTGGCTTACTGAACAGGCAGAGCCGAGATTCGAACCCTGGTCTCCTGTGTCAGAGGCAGAGCCCTTAACCATTACACCATCAGCCAACTGCCAAATAAACCTATCCTGACTCTGTGACTACACACAACTGCAATTTTTCACGTGCCCACAATGTAAAAATTATATGTGCAAAAATGTGGTCATTCTTTGCGGTCATCTGTTTTCTTATACATTCATATGTGCGAAAATGGGACATTTTCCCGAATAATAAGGCAAAAGGATAATGCCATTATTCTGTATTCTCAGCCGATGCACCCCTTCCCCCGCATAGTGGTTTGGCCGAGTTCCGTATAGCATGTGTACAAGGCTTTTTTCAGTGCTGCTCATTTCTAGCTGCAAACCAGGGTAGAACTATGCTAGTAGTTTGTAGAAGCGTTGACCAAGATTACCGTAAAAACTGTCAATTCACTATAGCAAACTGCCAGTATACTGGTAGTACTGCATATTTGGCCTGTTTCCAATGTAAACAGGGAAGCTTTTGTACTAAGGGGCAGGGAGGTAGGGGTAGCGTTCAGCTTCAACAGAATATCTGTGGAGATAGGAAATATCTATGCCCATTACGCAATATTCTGTGCTTACTTTCAGGGTGTGGTCACATGACTGGAGCGGTTCTAGAACTGATAATGATAGCAAATACACTTAATGATTAACACTGTGGTAATGTAATGTTTTCCATTGGTACAGTGCATAAGTACCAGAAACACACGCATGACATTGAAAGATAAGGTGGGCGGCCACACATAGATTGCCAACTGATGTGGGAAAACAATCGATTCCTCTCTAACTGGAATCTGACAGGAGGGCGATTCAATCCATTCCTACCACACACAACAAATCAATTTTCAATAGATTTTAGCAATGTGGGCTATTGATCTACCAAGGCACCAACTCTCCATCCCCCCCTCCTCCCCCCCTCCTTCCATCAACAGAGATTTTCATTACGGCCCTATTCATAATTTAGATTTAATTTTAGCCCCAAAATGATCAAAATCTTTGAGTCAAACATGTTGTCCAATAGATTCCCAGCTGATTTGATCAAAGTGATCATAATAAATATAATCACTCTTTTCAGTAGATAAATCCAAATATGTTGTACATCTGATTCTGAACGTAAACAGTAGTGTTGGGCGAACAGTGTTCGCCACTGTTCGGGTTCTGCAGAACATCACCCTGTTCGGGTGATGTTCGAGTTCGGCCGAACACCTGATGGTGTTCGGCCAAACTGTTCGGCCATATGGCCGAACTAAGAGCGCATGGCCGAACGTTACCCGAACGTTCGGCTAGCGCTGTGATTGGCCGAACGGGTCACGTGTAGTGTTGGGCGAACATCTAGATGTTCGGGTTCGGGCCGAACATGGCCGCGATGTTCGGGTGTTCGAGCCGAACTCCGAACATAATGGAAGTCAATGGGGACCCGAACTTTCGTGCTTTGTAAAGCCTCCTTATATGCTACATACCCCAAATTTACAGGGTATATGCACCTTGGGAGTGGGTACAAGAGGAAAAAAAAATTAGCAAAAAGAGCTTATAGTTTTTGAGAAAATCGATTTTAAAGTTTCAAAGGGAAAACTGTCTTTTAAATGCGGGAAATGTCTGTTTTCTTTGCACAGGTAACATGCTTTTTGTCGGCATGCAGTCATAAATGTAATACATATAAGAGGTTCCAGGAAAAGGGACCGGTAACGCTAACCCAGCAGCAGCACACGTGATGGAACAGGAGGAGGGTGGCGCAGGAGGAGAAGGCCACGCTTTGAGACACAACAACCCAGGCCTTGCATGAGGACAAGAAGCGTGCGGATAGCAATTTGCGTTTTGTCGCCATGCAGTCATAAATGTAATACAGATGAGAGGTTCAATAAACAGGGACCGGAAACGCTAACCCATCACAGATGTTCATTGTTCATGTTACTTGGTTGGGGTCCGGGAGTGTTGCGTAGTCGTTTCCAATCCAGGATTGATTCATTTTAATTTGAGTCAGACGGTCTGCATTTTCTGTGGAGAGGCGGATACGCCGATCTGTGACGATGCCTCCGGCAGCACTGAAACAGCGTTCCGACATAACGCTGGCTGCCGGGCAAGCCAGCACCTCTATTGCGTACATTGCCAGTTTGTGCCAGGTGTCTAGCTTCGATACCCAATAGTTGAAGGGTGCAGATGGATTGTTCAACACAGCTATGCCATCTGACATGTAGTCCTTGACCATCTTCTCCAGGCGATCGGTGTTGGAGGTGGATCTGCACGCTTGCTGTTCTGTGTGCTGCTGCATGGGTGTCAGAAAATTTTCCCACTCCAAGGACACTGCCGATACCATTCCCTTTTGGGCACTAGCTGCGGATTGTGTTGTTTGCTGCCCTCCTGGTCGTCCTGGGTTTGCGGAAGTCAGTCTGTCGGCGAACAACTGGCTAGAGGAGGGGGAGGATGTCAATCTCCTCTTTAAAGTCTCCACAAGGGCCTGCTGGTATTCTTCCATTTTGACCTGTCGGACTCTTTCTTCAAGCAGTTTTGGAACATTGTGTTTGTACCGTGAATCCAGAAGGGTATAAACCCAGTAATTGGTGTTGTCCAGAATGCGCACAATGCGTGGGTCGCGTTCAATGCAGTCCTAGGCCGAAGAGGTCATAGCCTAGGGTCACAAAAACCTGTTTATTTGGGCTATTTCAATGGTAGTGATGGTGACGTACATAAATCTCAGCCATGGCCGTTAGCAACGTCTGAATTTCACGAAATGTCTCATGCAGGTAGAAGACATATTGTTAGACTTGGATTCCAAAGATGGGGTCCCCACATCTCTGCAAACCAGAGTTACAGGGGACCAAAATTGGTAAAATCCCCCATAGGCTTTCATTGGGCCTCCTGTTTACAGTTCCAAAATCTCACATCTTTTCAAAGGGCAATTGATCAGCAGTGGCAAATTTTCTAGCATTGTAGGGACCCTTAGGGGGAACATGACTGGTGAGTTTCGGGCCCCTAGGCCGAAGAGGTCATAGCCTAGGGTCACAAAAACCTGTTTATTTGGGTTATTTCAATGGTAGTGATGGTGACGTACATAAATCTCAGCCATGGCCGTTAGCAACGTCTGAATTTCACGAAATGTCTCATGCAGGTAGAAGACATATTGTTAGACTTGGATTCCAAAGATGGGGTCCCTACATCTTTGCAAACCAGAGTTACAGGGGTCCAAAATTGCTAAAATCCCCCATAGACTTTCATTGCCTCCCTATTTCACTTTCCAAATTCTCACATCTTTTCAAAGGGCAATGGCTCAGCAGTACCAAATTTTCAAGCATTGTAGGGACCCTTAGGGGGAACATGACTGGTGAGTTTCGGGGCCCTAGGCCAAAGAGGTCATAGCCTAGGGTCACAAAAACCTGTTTATTTGGGCTATTTCAATGGTAATGATGGTGACGTACATAAATCTCAGCCATGGCCGTTAGCAACGTCTGAATTTCACGAAATGTCTCATGCAGGTAGAAGACATATTGTTAGACTTGGATTCCAAAGATGGGGTCCCTACATCTCTGCAAACCAGAGTTACAGGGGTCCAAAATTGGTAAAATCCCCCATAGACTTTCATTGCCTCCCTATTTCACTTTCCAAAATCTCACATCTTTTCAAAGGGCAATGGCTCAGCAGTACCAAATTTTCTAGCATTGTAGGGACCCTTAGGGGGAACATGACTGGTGAGTTTCGGGCCCCTAGGCCAAAGAGGTCATAGCCTAGGGTCACAAAAACCTGTTTATTTGGGCTATTTCAATGGTAGTGATGGTGACGTACATAAATCTCAGCTATGGCCGTTAGCAACGTCTGAATTTCACGAAATGTCTCATGCAGGTAGAAGACATATTGTTAGACTTGGATTCCAAAGATAGGGTCCCTACATCTCTGCAAACCAGAGTTACAGGGGTCCAAAATTGGTAAAATCCCCCATAGACTTTCATTGCCTCCCTATTTCACTTTCCAAAATCTCACATCTTTTCAAAGGGCAATGGCTCAGCAGTACCAAATTTTCTAGCATTGTAGGGACCCTTAGGGGGATCATGACTGGTGAGTTTTGCCACTGCTGAGCCATTGCCCTTTGAAATGGTGTGAGATTTTGGAACGGTAAATAGTAGGCCCAATGAAAGCCTATGGGGGATTTTACCAATTTTGGACCCCTGTAACTCTGGTTTGCAGAGATGTAGGGACCCCATCTTTGGAATCCAAGTCTAACAATATGTCTTCTACCTGCATGAGACATTTCGTGAAATTCAGACGTTGCTAACGGCCATGGCTGAGATTTATGTACGTCACCATCACTACCATTGAAATAGCCCAAATAAACAGGTTTTTGTGACCCTAGGCTATGACCTCTTTGGCCTAGGGGCCCGAAACTCACCAGTCATGTTCCCCCTAAGGGTCCCTACAATGCTAGAAAATTTGGTACTGCTGAGCCATTGCCCTTTGAAAAGATGTGAGATTTTGGAAAGTGAAATAGGGAGGCAATGAAAGTCTATGGGGGATTTTACCAATTTTGAACCCCTGTAACTCTGGTTTGCAGAGATGTAGGGACCCCATCTTTGGAATCCAAGTCTAACAATATGTCTTCTACCTGCATGAGACATTTCGTGAAATTCAGACGTTGCTAACGGCCATAGCTGAGATTTATGTACGTCACCATCACTACCATTGAAATAGCCCAAATAAACAGGTTTTTGTGACCCTAGGCTATGACCTCTTGGCCTAGGGGCCCGAAACTCACCAGTCATGTTCCCCCTAAGGGTCCCTACAATGCTAGAACATTTGGTACTGCTGAGCCATTGCCCTTTGAAAAGATGTGAGATTTTGGAAAGTGAAATAGGGAGGCAATGAAAGTCTATGGGGGTTTTTACCAATTTTGGACACCTGTAACTCTGGTTTGCAGAGATGTAGGGACCCCATCTTTGGAATCCAAGTCTAACAATATGTCTTCTACCTGCATGAGACATTTCGTGAAATTCAGACGTTGCTAACGGCCATAGCTGAGATTTATGTACGTCACCATCACTACCATTGAAATAGCCCAAATAAACAGGTTTTTGTGACCCTAGGCTATGACCTCTTTGGCCTAGGGGCCCGAAACTCACCAGTCATGTTCCCCCTAAGGGTCCCTACAATGCTAGAAAATTTGGTACTGCTGAGCCATTGCCCTTTGAAAAGATGTGAGATTTTGGAAAGGGAAATAGGGAGGCAATGAAAGTCTATGGGGGATTTTACCAATTTTGGACCCCTGTAACTCTGGTTTGCAGAGATGTAGGGACCCCATCTTTGGAATCCAAGTCTAACAATATGTCTTCTACCTGCATGAGACATTTCGTGAAATTCAGACGTTGCTAACGGCCATAGCTGAGATTTATGTACGTCACCATCACTACCATTGAAATAGCCCAAATAAACAGGTTTTTGTGACCCTAGGCTATGACCTCTTCGGCCTAGGACTGCATTGAACGCGACCCACGCATTGTGCGCATTCTGGACAACACCAATTACTGGGTTTATACCCTTCTGGATCCACGGTACAAACACAATGTTCCAAAACTGCTTGAAGAAAGAGTCCGACAGGTCAAAATGGAAGAATACCAGCAGGCCCTTGTGGAGACTTTAAAGAGGAGATTGACATCCTCCCCCTCCTCTAGCCAGTTGTACGCCGACAGACTGACTTCCGCAAACCCAGGACGAACAGGAGGGCAGCAAACAACACAAGCCGCAGCTAGTGCCCAAAAGGGAATGGTATCGGCAGTGTCCTTGGAGTGGGAAAATTTTCTGACACCCATGCAGCAGCACACAGAACAGCAAGCGTGCAGATCCACCTCCAACACCGATCGCCTGGAGAAGATGGTCAAGGACTACATGTCAGATGGCATAGCTGTGTTGAACAATCCATCTGCACCCTTCAACTATTGGGTATCGAAGCTAGACACCTGGCACAAACTGGCAATGTACGCAATAGAGGTGCTGGCTTGCCCGGCAGCCAGCGTTATGTCGGAACGCTGTTTTAGTGCTGCCGGAGGCATCGTCACAGATCGGCGTATCCGCCTCTCCACAGAAAATGCAGACCGTCTGACTCAAATTAAAATGAATCAATCCTGGATTGGAAACGACTAAGCAACACTCCCGGACCCCAACCAAGTAACATGAACAATGAACATCTGTGATGGGTTAGCGTTTCCGGTCCCTGTTTATTGAACCTCTTATCTGTATTAAATTTATGACTGCATGGCGACAAAACTTAAATTGCTATCCGCACGCTTCTTGTCCTCATGCAAGGCCTGGGTTGTTGTGTCTCAAAGCGTGGCCTTCTCCTCCTGCGCCACCCTCCTCCTGTTCCATCACGTGTGCTGCTGCTGGGTTAGAGTTACCGGTCCCTTTTCCTGGAACCTCTTATATGTATTACATTTATGACTGCATGCCGACAAAAAGCATGTTACCTGTGCAAAGAAAACAGACATTTCCCCTGCATTTAAAAGACAGTTTTCCCTTTGAAACTTTAAAATCGATTTTCTCAAAAACTATAAGCTCTTTTTGCTAAATTTTTCCTCTTGTACCCACTCCCAAGGTGCACATACCCTGCAAATTTGGGGTATGTAGCATGTAAGGAAGCTTTACAAAGCACGAAAGTTCGGGTCCCCATTGACTTCCATTATGTTCGGAGTTCGAGTCGAACACCCGAACATCGCGGCGATGTTCGGCGAACGTTCGCGAACCCGAACATCTAGGTGTTCGCCCAACACTAGTAAACAGCGACAACCAAGGGACAGAGGTATTTGATCCCAAACAGGTCTTGTCCTAACAAGAGAAGAACTCATAGGCACTTTAACCACTTCAGCATGCGGGTGTAGCCCGCTTTATCTGCTAGCACCAGGCACTCAGCTAAGTGGAATCCACCAGACACTGACTTAGATGAAATGATCAAAGTTTTATTTGTGACCTAACAATGGTCACTGTAGAAAGGAATCAATCAGTTATCAACATACACTTTCCTTGCACATCAAATGTTAAATAATACAATCTTCTGGTCTTCACTGCCGGTGCACCGATAAAAGCTGCGGAAGGAAGCGGTTAGTTACACAGAAATTATAGTGAGCTATGATAGGAATAGGTCTTCTTGTACAATACTCACCCACTTTACAGCATATACAGTTCACAGTACCGACGTTGGGCGTGGGCTGGGGAAAGGGCTGGTCTGCTGAGCAAATCAGTCCAATACCTAATCAGTTCTCAGTGTCTTGCCACAAGTTGAATCTATATTGCTCAGCAAAGCCCTGGAGGAAACTTGTGGCAGTTCGCAATATGGTATTAAATAGATGACAGTTCGTTGGTTGGTCCAATCAGGACATTCACCTTGCTCCAAGACTTTGTAGACTCTTTAGATAATATTTGTAGCACTCAATACACTCTACTCAAGACACCTCCCCTCTGGATTGGGATTCCCAAAATAACAAACAAAATACAAGATAAACTAAATAATCAAAAAGGGTTAAAGTAAAATAAAAGTAAACACAATAAAATATAAAGTGACCAAATGCACCCCTTGATACCATAAACACCTCCCCACTACAATAGGACTTTGTTTAAGTGCACTTTGTTGTTAAAGCTGAATGAACTCTGAATTAGAGTTGATGCAAAACTTGTACTCTGTATCTTACTCAGGTATCACCTGGTTGCTCCTGCAGCACACTTTAATTTCATAAGATGCAATGTGACTCCTCTTCCACTCTTCCACTGTAATGCTGACAGGTTCACTTTAAATATCTCACTCTGGTTAACTCTGCAGAATACATCAACTGAAGAACGTGTAACTTGTTACTCAACTGCTGACTCAAAACGGACTTGACAGGGACAATGGCCTCGATTCATAAAGCATTCCCGCATGCGGGAATGCTGAAAACGGCACACTTTACCGACCACACAGCAGAATCTTTATTCATAAAGGCTTCTTCCGCATGAAAAGCCGACATTCGCGAGCAGAGTGATCAATCACCGCCTTGCGCGGTGATTATCATAGCAAAAGTAACAAATGTCAATTCATAAAGATTAGAGGTAGCGGTATGCGGACGGGTATTACCGCTACCTCTGATGTGGCGAGAAGCGTGCGGAATACATTGCAGTGAATGGGACAGACCTCCCAAGCAGCTGCAGAGAGAACACCGCACGGAGGGATTCCGCCTGCTTCTCCTGTTTCCGCATGTCTCCCGACAGCCTAACGCCTGCCTACAGCGGAATATCTCCGCACGCCTGTCACAACTAGCAAAATTTTTATGAATTACCACCCTGAAGGCGGAAATACCGACAGCGGTGTTTCCCCGCTCAACGTTACCTTCCCGACAGCACTTTTATGAATCGAGGCCAATGTCTCTTTATCAACCAGACCTTAATGCTGGCGGGGGCTGTGTCAGCTATGCGGGTACTTTAGGGAGGCTTACGACTGTCTATCAGCAGCAGCTAGGCCTGAACATGCAATGTACTTCTTATCATCAACAGTAGCTTCTCTTAGCACAATGTCACTGTGTGTGGAAGGCTTTCTCACACTAACAGTCTCTAGCAATACCACTTTAAAACACACTCTGTGGCTTGAAGTTGGCCCGCAGGCCTGTACTCATCTGTCTGTGGCCTCTGGAATGGCTCGGGTCTGAGCAGGTTCTGCCTCCTCCGGCCTCCGGTCACTGTCCAGCCTGCTGCCGCTGTCCTTACTGCTCTGCGCTGGTCTCTCCTATGGCCGCCGCGTCCCCTCTCACTGTCCGGGCGACTGCTTTGGTCTCTCTGTGTCACCTCCTGCCTGCTCCGCACCACCAGCTCTTGGCGTAAGTCCTTCTCCTCCCTCTCTCTGGCACGCTCTCTCTGGTCTCAGCCTGTTCCCTCCAGCTACACCCTGGTCTCTCCGCTCCCTTGAGCCTGCGCAGTAACTCTCTGACTGGTAACGCAGGGTTTCTGGAAAGTTCCAGCAAATTCCCCTAATTTGCATATTGGATCCCTGGTAACAGTCTATGCAACCTTTCTGACGCTTAAGCTGGCCATACACTTCCCCGATTTCCCGCCGATCGACAGCAGATTCGATCACTGGGATCGAATCTGCTGTCAAATAGTTTGCGCTAAACGCTCCCGACCAATTGATTTCCTCCTGATATCAATCGGTCCGTCGACCGCGCCGTGCGGGAAATTACCGTCGATCGCCTGCGGGTAGGGAGCGCGTCGCTTGCGGCGTACGATTCGGGGCCTTTCGACACAGGTATACATTACCTGAGGCTGGCTCCCGGGCATCCCGTCCATCACTGCTCCCATCATGGCACATCCGGCTATCCGGCATCCTCGTATAACTATAACTAAGTACAAATAGAGGGCGCTGTCACTGGTGTGATAGCATAAGTTATATGCGGATGCCAGAGCCGGAGGTGCCACATGACGGGGACATCACGCCTGGGAGCCAGCCTCAGGTAATGTATGCCGGGGGAGGGACAGGCGGCAGTGGCAGCTCAGCAGATTGTGAATCGGTTTCAGGCTGAAATCTATTCACAATCTGTTTGCAGTAAAGACAGCCATACGATCCCTATCTGATCAGATTCGATCAGAGAGGGATTTGTCTGTTGGTCGATCTGATGGCAAATCGACCAGTGTATGGCTACCTTTACTCTCCCTCCCTTGCGCCTATTTGGTTCCATAGGCCGAGATACTCAGTGCTGCCATCTTGTGGCCATTTTACAGAAGGCAAATATGTAATAATATTTTGTAACCTTCTTTTGGGGGTTACACGGGTTGTTTTCATCTTATGAATGCAAGCAATTTTCATATTTCAGCGCTCATCCCATTCATTCACCAATAACGTAATCATTACTTATCACACCTAAATTATCTATACATCGTTTTTTTCACAAAGGCTTTTTAGGGTGGTATTACTTAGTAATTATTTTGTTCTCTATGCATTTAAAAGTTTTAATTACAAGCCCATAATTTATAAAGTAACAGTAATATGCCATCTTGACATACATATTAAAAAAGTTCAGTCCCTAAGGTAGCTTTTTATGTTTTTTTTTATTGTAATTGGCTGAGTGCGCAGACGTGATAGTCACATCCGTGCGGCTGTAGCAAGTGTGGCCAGGGCCATGACTATCAGATCCTTGTAGCTGAAGTAGATAATACCACATATCAGACTACTCTGGAGGGTTCACACTTGAAGAATGCGAGCAACACGCACATAATATTCTTGCACACCACTTGTGTTAACAACTTACAAAGTTATACAAAATAGCTAATGATTTTTAAAGTGTACCAGTGGAGTAAAAAAGTGCTCCAAATGAATACTTACCTCAGTAGAGGAAAGCCTCTGTTTAGGGGGAGATTGGATTATATATAATAATAGCACCTGTTAAATAGGGCACGAGATATAGCCGGTATTAAACTTATCGTCTAGTAAAATAAAAGTGATATTTACAGATATTTTACTATGACCTAACCTCTCCCTACTTTCTTAGAGAACCCTCCCTTGGTGGTGCCTAACCTTAACACCCCCAGGAGCAACTAATCTTAACCCCCTTGTGGTGCTTAACCTTGATCCTCCTGGTTGGGGCCTACCCTTTACACCCCTTGTAGGCAACTAACCTTAACCTCCCTTCCCTCCACCCCCTGTGGACAACTAGCCTTAGCCACTTATCCTAAAGGTGGCCGTACACTTATAGATTTACATCAGATTAGACTATCAGATAGATTTCTATCAGGTGCCTGTCAAGTCGAATCTGACAGGAATCTATCGGATGTGGGCCACACACTAGGAACAGATTTCCAATAGATTTCAGAATGAAATTAATTTATTGAAATCTATTGAAAATCTAAATGCATTATTGGACCATTAGATCCAATGCAACTCTATGGGCCATCGATCTGCTGCCAGCATCAGATCGACCTAGATTTTCTATCCTGTCAGATAGATCAAATCAATCGAAATCAGCCGCAAATCAATTGATCGGCCAGTCGATCAGCAAATGATTTCCAATTGAACGATTCAATCGAATTGATCGATCGAAGGCTGAAATCAACCAGCGTATGGGCCCCTTAACACTGTTTAAACATGATGAAATCAAGGGTTGCATGAAATATACCATATCTGGCAGATACTAATGTCTGTATATTTGTTTGTCTTATATAGATGAACATATTATTGTGAGTTAATTTAGTTCAAAATCGAAAAAGCTGACCATTGTGAACTCAAAACTTAAAATATAAACAACTTTTCTTTTCTCAATGTATACCCTGGCTCCCACCAGTGATTCATTCCTGTTTTTACTGGTACCTGGGGCCTCCCTTACTGTACCTACTCAGGGGTCTGTGCGCTCAGACCTGAAACTACGAATCTCTCTAACTTCTCAGTCTATATGAACACGGCTGTTTGGGTTTAAGGTAAAGTCACCCCCCCCCCCCTCCCCTCCCTTGCTGTCTGACCTCCATTGTACTTATTTTTTTTACCTCTGATGTTATACGGTATGCCAGACACCTTGTATCCTCAATAAAAATCATATTACCCCCCTCAAAAAAAAGAGAGGAAGCATGAGTCAATCTTTTTAGAAATGTTAATTAGAAATGATAATTTGTAACAAAAGGTCACATGAATTATTTATAACTGGTTATTAAGAACCATATACTGTAGTTTGAAATTGAAGATTATTGATAGAAAGCGATATTTGTTTATTGATATTAACGCAGTGCCCATATTAAGAGCAATATAGTTTTTTAATATTTACACTGCACCCTTTTTATACAGGCAAATAGAGAAAAGGTTTGTATTGATGTGAATGGGGGCTCTATTTAATAGGCACCATTACAACATGTTACTTTATATTATATGTAAGGAGTCCATTAGTAATGACCCCACTTTTTATCTCATATCTTCCTCTGATGGTTAACTTCCCTAACGGTAAGGATGAGCCAGACTCAACCATACAAAATCTGCATCCACTGAGATTGCGGGCGCCTCCCGAAGTCCTTCATTAGTCTTTGTCCCGCAGGGTCCACACTGTATCCTCTGTGTAGGTAAGATAGCGGCCCCCAGGACCAGAGGAAGAGAGATTGGTGCACCCCTTACTTCCTGTTCGTGCTCTCCCTACTGATGGGTGCACTGCACAAATTACATAACAAAAAAAATGCAGTGTTTGTATCAGATTCAAAACAAATACTGTATTAAATCTAATACAGTATAAATAGCTTGGGAGTTTTCTTTAATGATTTATGTTTTAATTATCATTATTTTGGGGATTTTTATTATTATTTTGGAATTTTTGTTTTTGTAATTATTTTTTTTTAATATAATTAATTTTTTTTATTATCATTATTTTTTTTTGTTTTTTTGTTAATTATTATTTTTTTTTGGTTCTGTTTTCACTGACCTTTTGGTGACCTTTCACCTTTGGCTGTTCTTGTAGTGTTTTTTTTTTTTTCTGTGGGTGTATACTGGACCCTTGCTTGACACAATTTGGTAAGTTCAGCAGAAATTGTAGGCCAGGGAGGTAAAATAAAAAAGCAGTGTCTCCCAATATGATTTTTTTTATGTATTTATTATTTTATTGCTTGTATTCTGAAAATGCTGTTGTAAGCTTGCATTGTTAAACCGATCATTCTGAGAGTGAAAGTTATAAATCCACAGCTGATTACCTAAGCAATTTGTAAGCTATGTAAATACGAAGCAGTCATAAAAAGTACGTCTGGCGCACGGGGATAAATGACTCATACTTATGACCTTGTGTACTTTAACTTCTAAGTAGCATGTTGTGTCACTCTTCTTCCTGGGAATTGCTGGAACACCTCAAACTGGTTTCACAACCTTGATCTACCACATTCCATTCTAATACTTCCTTCTCTGAAAGATAAACACCATTCAAAACAATGAAAAAGTTTTGAGGAATAGTTTTGGACACTCCCTATTTTGCCATCTGTGAGAGATTTCTGAAGAACACCTATTTTTAAACCTAAACTCTATGTACCGGTTTTGAATATGGTTTGTGTGGAGTATGATGGTCTTTCATAGAGGGCGTCTATTTTTTCTGAAAGGTTACCAGCAGTGTTTTTAGGTAAACGAGTAAGGCAGCTGGTAGTATGCCCCTTAGGCCTTTTCAGAGGTTTCTACCCTGCCCACTCAAGTTTGGTTGACATATGCTGTGTGTGAGAGCCCACCCCTAGATACCAATCTGACCCAGAGCTTAAAACCGAATTTTAATATGTTCGCTAAAATAACAATACATTTTGACAGGGTTAACACAGATATAATTAGGCATGCTAAAAAGCATGGTGGCATAGTGGTTAGTACCCTCACCTTGCAGCACTGAGCATATCACAGCCAGGGCACTATCTGCACAGAGTTTGTATGTTCTACCCGTGTCTGTGTACGTTTTCTCCAGACATTCTGGTTTCCTCCCACACCCCCGAAACATACAGATAAGTTAATTGGCTTCCCCCTAAAATTGTCCCTAGACTATGATACATAAGGTGCATACATAGACATATGACTCTGGTAAGGATTAGAATGTGAGCTCATCTGAAGGTCAGTTAAGTGACAAGACAATACACTCTGTACAGTGCTGCGTAATATGTCGGTGCTATATAAATACTAAATAATAAATGTCTTATAAGGATGTCCTAATCAATAATGGAGCACACTGTTGTTGTTTTTGTAAGATCCTAAGTAGAGATGGCCCGAACCTCCGATTTCCGGTTTATGAACCGCAAACATGAACTTCCGTGAAAGTTCGATTCGCCCGAACTTTTGCGAACTGCAATAGACTTCAATAGTGAGGCGAACTTTTAAAAATAGAAACACTTATGCTGGCCACAAAAGTAATGGAAAAGATGTTTCAAGGGGTCTAACATCTGAGTTTTTGCATGGATGAGTGGGATAGAGTGGGATTGATGCAAAGCAGCGTTTTAAGGGCAGAAATCACATTGCATGCTAAATTGGAGGCCTAAAGTGCTTTAAAACATCTTGCATGTGTATACATCAATCAGAGAGTGTAATTAGAGTACTGCTTCACACTGACACACCAAACTCACTGTGTAACACATCGCAAACAGCTGTTTGCGTAGTGATGGCCGTGCTGGACTGGTGCGCACCATGGCCAGAGTGCAGGCTGTGGCGGTTTTCAAGCCCATATGGTCGCCAGGCTGTGGTAGCTCTAGCTCAATGATAGAACAACAGTGACTGTCAGACCTACCTGACAGTCACTTTTGTTCTATCACATATGCAATGATGGGTATTATAATGTGCACCTGTCACACACAGACAGGTACCGAACAGGCACACAGTGACACTGTGTGCGCTCACGTAGGTAGGTGGGTGCACTGAAGTGAACAACAGTTAGTAGGTATATGCAGTGATGGGTATTACAATGTGCACCTGGCTGTCACACACACAGGTAGTCACTGAATGAGCTGGGCCTGGCTGGCAGTGGCACACACAGTAGGAATTACCAAGGCTGTCTATGCAACACAAGTGTCAGTGGGACACACACACGCAAAAAAAAAACTGGATCACAAGAACAAGATTAGCTCTCAAAAGAGCTGTTGAGGGGTGCTTTTTTAGCAATAAGAATAAGCAAGGAGCAAGCTAAGAAGCCTACGAGAGCCTAACTAATCTTTCCCTATCAGAGTCTGCAACAGCTTTCCCTTCTTTAAATACTGCAGGCACACGAGTGAGTCCAATGCCTGACGCTGCCTGCCTTTTATAAGGGGGGAGTGGCTCCAGGAGGGAGTGTAGCCTTATTGGCTACAATGTGCCTGCTCACTGTGATGTAGAGGGTCAAAGTTGACCCTAATGATGTAGTATAGTAGGCGAATCGAACCGCCATAAAGTTTGCATTCGATTGCGAACCACCGAAGTTCGCCCATTCCCGTTCGCCGGCGAACCGTTCGGGCCATCTCTAATCCTGAGATGTTACATACAAATTGTCTAGCTAAAGCTGGATGTATGAGTCTCAAAAACTTATTTCATGAACGGTGAAATTTGCCTTATTAAAACAGAAGGAAATTTGCAATAATTCAGCTATAAGTGAACATTTGTGGTTACCCACAATGCACCACTACTGAATATGCAAATTTTCTCTTTTCGCCCCTGTAAGCTATACAAGCACCCAGAACTGCTGGTGTATAGCAGGCCTATAGCTTTAAATATTACACAGCCACACCAACTCCCCATTTAGACAGCCTGTTTCGGGCTTTTGGCCCTCATCAGTACATGTCAGGGATTGATATGGCTGTATGAGATAGGGCTTAGACCAGTACAACAGAGTAACCAAGCAGCTCAGGGTGACCCAAACTACTAGGAAGGTATAGGGGGATAAAAGGGACCGAAAAGCCCTCCTACTAAATAAGCAATGCTTGTTGAAAATTGCCTTCTTATTTCATGAATTATCTCACTTTAGGTATTATCTCATGATTTCTCTCCTTACCTGTCTTAACCTATAAGTTATCTATCCTTATCTGCTTATCTCATACAGTGAGGTGAGATTATTCAAGAGAAAATGTTTGTGATTTGTAGAGATGTCGGCGAACCCCTTACCCTTTACTACTTCCGGGTCATTATGACCCGTAGTAGTACGGCTGCGCTGGGCCGGCAGTGCGTGTCCTTTATCGCGCACCTGTTGCCGGGCACTTTCTACGCATGTGTGTGACGTCATGAGTGATGTCACACTCATGCGCAGAGAGTGCCCGGCAACAGGCGCGCGATCAAAGACACGCACTGCCGGCCCAGCGCAGCCGTACTACTACGGGTCATAGCAACCCGGAAGTAGTATTTTCCCATAGAGATTCTCGGGCGAACTGTTCGCTCACATCTCTAGTGATTTGAACCCAGTATGGCTTTACCGATAGTAAACTAAATGCAATTTATCACGGAAATTTACTACTTAAATGTTACCAGCGTTAAAAGGCACTGAGCACTGGTATTTATTATTTTTTTTTTTACAATAAACCTCCTCATAACAGAGGTTTGTAAGGAAGAGTGCCATTGAGTGGCGAGGGTTGGGGTAAGTTTCACCACATGCCTACAGGGTGCTGCTACTCCAGGGCTATATAATATGAGATGGCCCATCTTCTCTATGGACGGGCCTCATCTGCCACATTTTGTAGTTCCTGGCAGTGTGTCTCTCTCGCGCAGGCCCCAGTGCATGCCGGGAGATGTAGTCCATGGATGTGAATACAGCGATGTACTTGCATTCACAGACTACATCCCCCGACGCATCCATGGACTACATCTCCCAGCATGCATTGCAGTGTGTAAGAGAGAGACACTACTGGGAACTACAAAAGGTGGAAGATGTGGACGGTTCGTGAAAAAAATGGCGGATCCCGTATGGGAACGAGAGGAGCAGCCCCCCTGTAGGTAAGTAGTGAGCTTCAACCCATTCCCTGACACCCAACAGCACACTCCATTATGATCCTCCCTTATGGGGAGGTTCACTGTAAAAAAAAAAAAAACACTGGTGCTGAGTGCCTTTTACAACTGTTTTTCCATTTTAATTTACCATTTATAAATCTTTTCTGCAACATTCCACCATCACACACTGACTGTGACACATTTTACTTTAAACTAATGGAGTGACATGCCTGGCTGTTAAAAGAGGGCTAAAGTCATTTGAGGGTTATGGTGGGGGATAGGGGTGTGCTGACTGTCTGACTGAACTGGCAAAGCTTACAGAAGCAAACAGGCCTTATACAACTTCTCCTCAGCCAGTCAGGATGTAGGTGACATGCCATTTGGTGCTGCAACAGAATAAACTGTTCAGCATCTACCCAGGAAGTAAAACTGGTCAATGACAGGGTTATAAACTTCATCTACCAGTATGCCAGTATAAAGGAGGCATGTCTCAGGGTGAGGGGCACTGGCATAACAATACAGGGGAAGGGGGGTTACAGGGCCCCTGCGCCTCCTCCATCCCTTTTGTGCAGCATGAAAGCATAAAAGCACGGTGAGCACTGATATATATGCCTAGTCTATACTGCATTGTGTGTACTGCGGGTATCTGCGCTCGTGTGTGTGCTGTACGCTGACATTCACTGCCTCCCAATGCATGACGTCATTAGGAGCCTCATGGGGGCAGCATACAGCATGTGGATGTCCAGATGAAGAGGACACCTGATGCATTATGAAGTTGGTAAAAATAACAGCACTCTTGGGGGTGGGGGGGTTAGTCTAGGGGGAGGGAGCACAACAATACTTTTGCTGGGGACCTGGGCCAATAAAGCTGCCCCCTGATATTAGTTGCCCTGGGAATATAGGCTCTTGAGACTCAAATGTAACCCTGGTACTCGGTTGACATTTACGATTGGAGCTGGGTTTGTGCTACTCCACTGAACCTACAAAAAATTTGAACTAGCAAGGATACCATTATTTATGTTATTGCCATATCAAACGTTATGTTTGTTTATGAAATACTCCGTACTTAAAGACAAATCAAGCAGGCACTATATTATAAAATAACACTCCCTTTACTTTGCTTTATAAAATACTTCATTATTTTCATCTGACTCATGTTCTGGCATATATGCTTTCCAGATGCAATATCTTTCTCAAGAGTTTATGTATCCCCAAACAACCAAATCACTTCTAATCTCAGTTTATCTCTGATATACTCATTGTTACCCTTTCCAACCTTCTGGGAATACATAATGAGTTTTTTGGCCAGATAGAAGGCTCGATAGATAATGTCTGACAGGTCTGATGTGGTTTTTGATTGTTTTTCTGATTGATTTGTATAGAAGTGATCAGAAAATCGATCAGATAAGCAATGAAAATCAGATCAGAGCTGTCCGAAATGATCTATCGAGCCATCTATCTACCGAAAAAACTCATTGTGTATTTGCAGTACTGTATGGCCTCAGACACATGCTAGACATGTTGGCTGAGAACCTAGCAAGTGCAGATGATTTTCCGGATTGCTAACAGACAAAAATGAGTGAGGGCATTGTCCTCACGCTCACTTCGCCTGCCTGAAGCCATTTCATCCTATACTGTGCCATTGTCCTTTTGGCTGGGTAGTGTTCTAGTTAGGGGCTCTGCCTTTGACATTGGAGACCAGGGTTTGAAACATTGCTCTTCCTGTTCAGTAAGCCAGCACCTCTTCAGTAAAGAGACCTTGGGCAAAACTGCCTAACACTGCTACTGCCTACTGTGCACCCCCTAGTGGCTGTAGCACTGGTGCTTTGAGTCCACCAGGAGAAAAACTCAATTTAAATGTTCTGTGTCTTGTTTTATGTACAAGTGTCTGTCATCATAATCATTCCATATGCTCCATTGCATAGAGGCACACATTTTATTTTGAAATCGTACACAATGACACACTCGACAGGCAAAATAACCAACCAATCAGGTCTCTTGATAATTACAGCAGCAGGAAATGGGAAATAATTGGTTATGTGCTGATTCTGTGGCAGGCGTGAGTGTCCTCAAGAGATGACAGTAGATTATTTCTCATTTGGATCCAGTCCTGCTGGTCTGAAAGCTGATCAATGGTGGTGAATTATTCTGAAGTCTGTATACAGATTGGCTTAGTGTCCAGTGTAGACCTGTGAAAATTAAGAACACGATTGGCTGCATTACGGTTTCCACTTTGCGTGGAAATTTTGCATCAAATAGTAAGTGTGCTTATACAATGTCCAGGCCCGGATTAACATTACAGGAGCTTATAGGCACAGATGTCCTGGCACCCTAGACTTTACCCTCCATGAACCTATAAACACCCGCCGAACCACAGCACAAGTGTGCTGGCTGACCCAGCTGTCACTTCTCCCTGTTGCTCTGATCTGTGGGTCTGTCATGGGTGGGGGATGAGCAGTGAAATCAAGGCGAGCACAAGTGATATAGCCATCCTCCCTGGTCCGCCAAATGAACACTGGTCTCTCCTACGTCATCCATAGCAACAGAAACCCTTCAGGCTGCTGATGTGTCTGTCCAGCACTCTGCCCTCTGTCCCAGTACCTGTGAGTGACAGGAATTATGTGTGTATAAAGCAGGGATGTTGAACTCCAGTCCTCGGTGACTGACGTCCTCACATATTTTTGGCACAGGTCAAATGAATTGATGCGTCTGAATCAGGAAAGGTGTGGTTCATCAAGAACACATTTCTCCATTTATCAATCCATCCTAAACACTGCCATGGATATGGCCTCGAGGACTGGAGTTCAACACTTGCGGTACAGTGTCAATTTTTTTCAATTAGACACAGAGCTGGCACTACAGCTAGCGTGAGTAAGTCCAAAATTGGGATGTATGTGATGTGTTGGAGAGTTCTCCCTGGTAGTTGCAACTATTTCAGTGGTCAAATGGGCTCAGGATGATGAAGAGCCAGTAACAAATCGAATTCCAGGTATAGAGTAATCATCTGGCATTGTTTATTTCATCAAAGATAAAAACGATCTCCGTCGGGTCCGCAGTACTACGCAAGTGCAGGAGATTGGGCCCTGCGCAGTAGAGCGGGCCAACAGTGATTGGCTATTTCCGCCTATCTCCAAGCAGAGAGCCGATACTGCACCTGCGCTGGAGCCAGGAAGGTAAATATTTACATCCCCGCCGTTCGGAGGGCCAGAGCGAGACCGCCGTAGGACACAGGAGGACGGGGGAATCCTTGATAGAATACGGAGGCTTCCCCCTACCAAGGTGAGTACCCCCCAGTGGAACTTTTTGTCGTTACAGGTTTTCTTTAAGAGGCCCATAGGCAGGCCCATATTGCCACGCTGCCCCACAGCTGGTCACATCAACTGGTATGGTATGTCTTCTTACTTTTAACATGTTGAAATGTGTTTGATGTGCAGATAACACATAGCAGGATATTTAATAAAGCGGTTTTATCTTTGATGAAATAAAGAGTGCCTGATGATTACTCTCTATCTGAAACAGCGTCAATTCTGTAATTTTTTTTTTCTCATCTGAAAAAATGTTTACGTCTTAATAAACTAAACAAAGTTTTGTTGTATACATATGCAAGTACGTAATTGGGAAGACCTGGTCTATTCAACCTCCAATGATTTTGCAGGACATATAACCCTTTGGTAGTGACAGTGTTGGCCAAGTACCCCCTGTTGTGATTAACACCATCTCCAGTAAAGACTCGTACACATGTGTAACTTTTCCTCATGACCAACCCAACGACATGACCGACCGCACAACTAAGTGATTGCACGACTTGTATCTTCCGTGCACTAAACTGAATGAGCAACTCATTTGCATACTGTGCACGCAACCAAATGACGGACTGCTCGATATGGCTGCATTCAAAAAAAGTACAAGTCATTTAAACGACTTGTACACCCGTAACCAACTACACAATATCAGCTCTAAGGTCATGTAAGTTGAACTGCCTGTTGAATCGGGCAAACTGCCTCATATCAGTCGATCGTCTAGTTGTTTGTCACATTTTCATATGCCCAACTATCGTCCAACAGACCAAGTTTGGACGATAGTTGGGTGGAAAAGTTGCACGCGTGTACGAGTCTTAAGAATACTAACATGTTTTAAATGCTTTTCAAACATTCTTTGAAGATTTTAATTAACTCTAAATAATTTTTCATTATGGATTGACTACGACAAGTTCACATACCACCTGAGCCCCGATAAATTACCCCTCAGAGTACATATACCTCATGTTTAGAACCTAGGATTTAGACAAAACAGCCATAATTTTTAACCGCAGTTGACCAAATTATTATGAAGCTATTTCTAATGCTTGACCACTTTATATATTCCTCTCTATTACTGGGGACGTTTGCTTGTCTTTTGAATATGGGATCATATTTATAGACATTTGGACTGATATTTACTAGTCCATAAGACATGTCTCTTTTTGAATGTATGAGTAGTGCTTCCTTTCCCCTCTTTTTTCTTCGTTGTTCTCTTCATTTTTGTTCTTCTAGGGGAGTGTTTCTTGGTGGAAAGTATTGGAAACGTTTTCTTTTTCATTTCTACTCTAAGTTGTATCCTCACATATTCTTTTGGTATGTTGGTTCATAGAATTTTATTTGAACCAGGTGAAATACATACCATCACACGATAATCTTGGTGGCTCCTTTTCTTTTTGGGTTTGAGATTTTTTGTTTTTCAATGGGACTGTGATTTTAATACTTGTTATTGTCTATTTTTCTAGAGCTGTGTGTTACAGCCTGATGAAGGGCATAATTGTTTAGTTAAACTGCCCGAAACGAACATGTGTCGTTGCCACTTTTAACACATTCATCAATCAAGGGTTGCAACTAAAATATCAAGCCAAGCCAGAGCATTGTTACTATCAGTCTTAGTCATAGGTGTTTTGATATTGTTGATTACACGAAGACTGATTATATGGAACCAAAGATATCGTTTTTAACGTTTTATGCTATATGTATTAATAAAGTTTATATGAAAAGTTTTTTGTACCAGAAAACGGCATTCGATTTCCTCTTTTTTGCAAATTTGAGTCCTTCCTATAAAGTAATACAAATTATTATGAATCCAGTAATCATTCAGCAGTGGACACAAAAGTTGCTCAAACAGCAAACTGCTTTAAAGAGACTCTGAAGTCTCCCAAAATGCAGTTTTTTCTTGTAAAATGCTCTTTAACATCATTGCAGTAACTGAAATGCTGCATCCCTGCAGCTGCACACTAACTAAATCACCCCAAACTGCCAGGAAGAAATCCACTACTTTCTTGGTCGTGGATTTTGCTGCCCTAAGGAGGCAGAGCTTTGGGCTGTAACTCTGCCTCCATACGCGTCAATCCGCGCGTATCTCCGCCTCTACCCCGCCCCGTGAAAGAAGACTGAGAGGGGCAGGCAGAGGCTGAGATCCGCGCAGATGGACACGTGTAGAGGCAGAGCTACAGCCCAAAGCTCTGCCTCTTGATGGAAGCACTCCTCGCAATGTGCCATGGGTAGTTTGGGGTTATTTAGTTAGTGTTCAGCCACTGGAATGTGGCGTTTCAGTTAGGGCAATGATATTAAAGAGGATTTTACAAGAAAAATCTGAATTTTGAGAGACTTCAGTCTCACTTTAACCCTTCCCATTTTTTTAAGAGATCACCCACATGGGAGGTCTCTGTGTGATGTGCCAGAGGGAGCAGGTGGAGTATCTACCTCCTCAAACTAGTGGCTAGTCCATCAGCAGGAGGAGGGTTGCTTGTCAGCGCAGGGCCGGCATTTGCTCACACACCTTAGCACCACCCCATCGAGAAAACATATTCACTACATTTATTTTTTCTCCTCCCTCATTAGCAGACATATCTAAGCACTGGAAATTTTAAACGCAATGAACATACTTCCATAGATCTTCTTCATTAGAAGGGAACCTCAAACCTGATGAGGCTTAGTCCAGCTACTACCACAGTCACAAGGTTGGTTATCATTCCGCTGCTCAATCCATTAGACGTTCCTGCCGAGACTGCATTAGAACAAAAATGTACGTTAAGAACAGATGTGAACACAAATGGAAATTCTACGCTGAAAATAAATAGCCTTCTCACATACAGGTGAAACTCAAAAAATAAAAAAACATCATGCAAAAGTCCATTTATTTTAGTAATTCAACTTAAAAGGTAAAAAAATATATGAAATAGGCTCATTATATGCAAAGTGAGATATTTCAAGCCTTTATTTGTAAGAATTTTGATGAGTATGGCTTACAGCTTATGAAAATCCCAAAATCAAAATCTCAGACCATTAGAATATTGTGAAAATGTATAATAATAATAATAATAATAATAAAAATAATAATAATAATAATAATATTATCATTATTGTTGGAGAGGAACCTATACCTGAAGAATGATGGGTTAGTACTCCTCATCTGAACACTCACAGACACACTCCAAGGCCCATATGCAACCTTTTTTCCCTGAGTTTTCTCCTAGGTGATATTTTTAAACCTGTCAATAAAATGCCCTTTAAACTAGCAACAAGCAGGAAAACAAAATAATTTTGATAGTACTTTTTCAACTACTTTTTGGTACTTTTTCAATTGCAAGGTGCTCAAAAGTTATTTTAAAAAGAAGATGTAAAATGATTAAGGAGAAAGCTCAGGAGGAAAAATTAATTGCATATGGGCCCAGGAGTATGGGCATATGGGCCCAGGTTTTAGCAATCTTTATCTTTTAACGCCATTGAAAGCACAGGTATTAGTCACATGAATTGCAGTAGCCCTAATAGCCTTGTCTTAGCCCTAATAGAATTTTCCCCTATATTACTGAGTGCTATCATGTTTTTTAATGAACATGAATTTCTATAGATAACACAACAGTGAGATTAGGAGGAATAACTGTTTGGAGAATTGGGTCTTCCAGTAGGAGTTTCTAATTGGTCTTGTGAATGGTCTGCACCTGCCTAGTCTTACTAGAATAGGTGGTTCAAAGGGATAACCTCTTTTCTTGCTGTAAGGCAGGGGTGCCCATTGAGTAAATCGTGATCTACAGGTAGATCACGAAGGACTTCATGGTAGACCCTGAATGCACTGCATTTTCCATTCTGTATATACAATTGTGCTCTTACAATTACATAGGTTGATCATTTTGAATTACTAATATTTTAAAGTAGCTCACAAGCCAGAAAAGTGTGGGCACCTCTGTTCTAAGGGTATGGGGACACTCGACTTCCTAGTCCCATTGTCAAGGGTCAAATACTCATTCCTGCACTGACTAAATCACCATTATACCCCTTCTCAACACAGATTTTTGATGAGAAGCTGGCTCTGACCTAGATAGTCACCATCCTCTGTATAATCCTTCCTAAGCCTGCACAATTGTCTCCCAGGAATACAGGAAGTCTACTTTGTATGGTGACAACTGTTGTGGTGTAAATTGTAATTCCCACTTGTGGGTTTGAAGTGAGTCTTGGATATGATCTGATTATAAAGATTGGATAACTCCAAATCTAAAAATACCTATCTCCATCAATAACATGCATAAATTTTAAGCCTGTTTAGTTGTGTTTGCAATGATCAACAAAAAGTAAAAAAAATGTTATTTGGAACCATCCCTGATGATAAAATAGTGAAGTATCTTGCAGCATAAAGGAAGAGGTTTGCCCTGAATAGATGTTGAATACCTCCCAGAATGCCATAAACAAATTATCATGACGTGGAGTGAACCCCGCCCCCATCGATGTACCACCTACCTGCTGGGTATTAGCCTCCAAGGGAAAATAATTGGGGTTTAATGCAAAGTTGATTAGTTCAATGATAAAACATGCATGGTCTGAGTTGAATGCATTGTCCTTTGCCAAATTGTATGATATAGCCTCAAGACCCTCTTTAAGCCATGGTGAAACTTCCAAGTGTTCATGGTCTTACCACTAGTGTCCATAACAGTAGGACATACACATAGGTATGTCAAAGTCACAAAGTTGCACAGTTATTTGGGTTGAAAATAGACATATGTCCATTGAATCTAATTAGAAAATAATCATGGCAAACCTACAGTCAGTGCACAACTGTAGGTTCCGAAGAGCGTTTCCAGTCCAGCTGGTAAAGCTTAGTATGGCATTGGCAGAGCCCCACTTGGCTATCTTGACTATATATGCTGACAGGAGGAACAAAAAGTTACTGGGAGTTAGTATATATACTAAAAAAAAAAACATAGTTGCAGTGCATGGTGCAGACAGCTCCACAACACTGCATCTAATGCTGGGAATACACAATGCATTTCTGCCACTCGATTCTTCACTCGATTGTTTTTGCCGATTCATTCTCCACTCGATTCTCTTATCTTCTGCTCGTTTTTCTTATCTTTTTTTTCGTTCACTTCTATGAGAAATCGAGCAGCAAAACGATCGAGATCGGACATGTCGGAAATGATCTATCGAACCATCTATCTGCTGGAAAAACGCATGGTGTATTCCCAGCATAACTCACAAATCATCTGGTTTTGCCTCTGAAAAGCTAAAGGTGATTTGTTTAATTGTAGCCTACAAATGGATTAGATTTATTTCATGTGTGGTATCAAGAGAGAAAAAAAACTTGCTCCAAGTGAGTTTTTTATTTCCTAGAATTGGATAGAGCCCCTTATCCAAATTATATCATGATTTATATCATGATTTATCTCCACTTTTCAGTTTTTCTCACAAGTTACGGTATCTCTCCTTAGGGTTTTGATGAAAAATTAGTAAGGTAAAATAATACTATAGAAAAGCTTTGTGTTGCTGTCAGTCTCAGAATTGACCTTTAGTGATTCTGTCACAGCCTGTACTGCTCTAAAAGACTTCACAAAGCTGTACATTGAAAGATTTGTTTTGAGAGGTCTTAAGCCCAGTTTACATGATATGATTCTTTGTGCAATTCGATTACGATTCTATTTACGATCCGATTAAGTCCGATCGGGTCGAT
The DNA here is from genome assembly GCF_040937935.1 of Hyperolius riggenbachi. NCBI lineage: Eukaryota > Metazoa > Chordata > Amphibia > Anura > Hyperoliidae > Hyperolius > Hyperolius riggenbachi. Next base: position 330,075,102 of record NC_090651.1, on the reverse strand, counting down.
TCAATTCAATTCGATTTGCCATTGTTTTGCAATGGCAAATCAAATTGAATCAAATCGAATCCTGATCAGACATGTCGGATTTAATCGGATCGTAAATAGAGTCATAATCGAATCGCACAAAAAATCGTATCATGTAGATTGGGCTTTAGGGTTAGGCATTGGTAGAGGGAGGAATTTCTGGGAGAGTAATGTTAGGTTAAGACATAGTAAAATATTGATAAAGATTACTAATATTTTAATATTGGAATTAAGTAGTAGAATATTGGTAATTTTTCCGATATTCTACTAGCGGCAATCCCCCATACCCTTTTTTCTAACTGAATTTTTTAACATGTATACCCCATGGGAACTCAGTTTATCTTACCTATTGGTGTGATTTGGAGACTAAAAAGGAAACTCTTGCTTCCCATGGTGTTACTAGCTTTGAACTCATAGGTACCAACTTCATTGCTGGTTGCATTTGTGATGTGGAGGGTGGAGTGAGAGCTGTTAGAGTCCACTTTAAATCTCTCATTATTTATGTTGATAGGAACAGGTTCTGGATTGAGGTGGAACCAGCTCAGCTGAGGTTGCAGAGGGTTTGGAGCCAGGGCAGCTGTAAAGGTTGCATTTTTTCCTTCTCTCACTGTTGTTACTGCCCTACTGCTGTGGTCTATGAATCGTGGTTGTTCTGATGGGAGACAAGAAAACAAACATTTTATAACTAGTCACATTCATTTCTATTGTCACAAAGCATCACTACACACAAGTACATTTGTATTTTCCGATATTCCTACATTTTATAGTAGTAGGTTTTCCTGCCTGCTAAGGTGTAACCTCATAAAAATGTACCTGTTTAACCTTCACTACTTAAGAATTAAGAAGAAAAAACCCTGTAGCTTCATCTTGTTTGGTCTGCTCCCATGATGGCTGGACGCCAAAAATGTAAACACGAACTGGCATTCAAGAATCGCTGAGGCCAGTTTTACACTTAGACTTACACTTACACTTAGAAAACCAGCACCAGACTCATCACTACACATGTCATTGTATAGTTCTAGGTAGACTTCCTCTTTACATTATGCTTATCTTCACAATAGCTTAACTTGCCGCCATTGTTCATATATGATATCTGTTGACCAGAACATCACCTGCTCACCAAAAGTTGCTTTGCACTCTGATTTCCTTCCCGCTTGGTCTCCTTGGCAAATTAGCTCTGATTGCTGCACTGCATTCCCAATTTTCACAGTTTTCGTGACAACATTCTGTCCACTCTGCACAGTACCGTTGAAGGTCAGATTGATGTTCGCTGCAGGTTGTCCTCCTGACCAGGAGCAGATGAACTGTATAGAACCTCTAACATGTTCTGCCCCACAGACAATGCTCGATGTGGCTGAGGGCACTGTACAAGATAGAAATTAGAGTGATTAAGTGTAAACATATTTTTAATTTTTTTTTTTTAATAACCATATAATCTCCTGGCATAAGGGCATAAGCCCACCCAGTACTTTTGGCCGTGACCTTTTTCCGATTTGTCACCCCCCCCCCCCTCCAATGTGTTACCCCAGCCCCCCACATAGAGCATGTATTAGAGTGTATCAATGGAAGCATATCTACCTCTCCTTAATCCAGCTATGGTCTCTACATCTTTCCAGCAGTTTCTGAACTGGCCAATAAAGCTCCAAGCTCACTGTCATGTGACCACAGTGGGCCTGGAGCTCTAGTGTTCATCTCAGAAGTAGGCAGTAGATGCGTGGATGAAAGTTTGACTGAGGACAGATAGATGTTCATTCTTCAATGCTCACTCTGTGAAGGGGAACCCACTCTTGGTATATCACTTGGACACCCACGGACAAGCCAACCCCTCAATTTACACTCTAAATTTGGATGTAAAAAGGTTGTGTTATCCATGGTGATATATGGTACAGGTCCATACCTGTATTCATAGCTGTGGGGGCAAGTTGCATAAATGCTAATCCAGTCTTTTTAGCAACCCTTACTATGTTATGCCATGACACAAGTAGTGAAGATTGCAACTTGAAGTTGACAATATTGTATAGAAAGAAAAAATTACTTAACCAAAAATGTGTACTTTATAATGCCAGTTAGCAAAACTAGACTGTAATACTGTAAAAAAAAACACACTTTTGTTATAATTCATATAAAATGTAACCTTAACATGCTATCCTATGAACATAAATGTCCAACAAATAGAAGTTCATGACTCAGAAAATTGGAACAGTTATTATCGTAAATTTTCCCTCAGGGCTTCTCACACCCCGAACACAGGCACTTAGTTGCCTGTAGGGCAAGAATAAACATAGAGACTTAGAAATATATGCAAATGAATTATATAAGTATACTATTCAACATTCATACACATTTGTAAACAATTGTTACCTCAGAATAAGGACTAATAAAATGTAGCTTTTAATAATTTACATTTGATAAAATAAATCAATGGCTATATAGGTAGCTGTCAGGTACTTATAGAACTCTGTTATAATGAGCTAGGGATCTATAGTAAGCATTACTGGAGGAAAATATATATCTCTCCACCCCTTAGTTCATTACTGTATTAACAAATTACACATACCCCAAAACAATAACCCAACATGTTTCACTTCCTAGCGGAAGCTTTTTCAAGGGAACAAAGTGAAGTGCGACAGTGCATAGGTGCACGAGTGTACATTACATTAAAGCAAAAAATAAACAGAGAGTCATGTAGAATCTCTGTTTCTTTTTTGTTTTAATGTAATAGCCATTGATTTATAATGTAATAGCCATTGATTTATTTTATCAAATGTAAATTATTAAAAGTTAAGTTTTATTAGTCCTTATTCTGAGGTAACAATTGTTTAGTTAAATATTATAAACAGGTTTTGTGAGTGTTATTCATACACATTTAACAGTTCCCCTCATCGGAAGTTCATTCATTATAGGAGTGATATACATTAGAGTTCCAAAACTGTACATATGACATTTATATATTAAGTCCTTACGTTTGGCAAAAATATTGTTTTCTTATTAGTCCTAAGATGTGTAGTAAACAGATATGTCCATAAGCCAATTTTCCACATGAAATGACCGGTATTTGGCTTTTAAAGTGTAATTGTTGAGCATAAAATCAAAAATCAATTCTTTATTTTTATCTGGCAAACAAGTAATAAGGATGCTAACCAGGCAATCCAAAAGTTAAAATCTCTATTACTTTTCTTGTTTATAAATGATCATTCCCCAGTTTACCTGATTCTTATTTGGTACGTTGCCGCACAAAGGAAGTTACAGGGCATGCTGGGTTGTCCTTTTTTGCTTCTGTACATTAGTTAAGTCTGAGTGGAAATGTAGAAGTAAAAAAAGACAACCCAGCATGCCCTGCAACTTCCTTTGTGCGGCAACATACCAAATAAGAGTCAGGTAAACTGGGGAATGATTATTTATAAACAAGAAAAGTAATAGAGATGTTAACTTTTGGATTGCCTGGTTAGCATCCTTTTTACTTGTTTACCAGATAAAAATAAAGAACCTGCTGAAGGGTTTCTTTATCAGCCTTTTTGCAGCAATTGTACCTGGCCATCACACAGTCAGTCAAGACACTTTCTATAGTGCATCTGTAGAAATGATCTGGGGAAGGTTAGTGCTTCTTAAGCTCAACACACACCATTCAATCTTGGTTGTACAGATTTACCAAATCTATGTAGTATAAGGTCCAACAGATTGAAACTACCTTGAATGATTGATTGGATAAGCTCTTATACTACATGAAAATGGTAAGATTGAACAACCAAGATTGTATGGTGTGTGTTGAGCCTTAGCTTTTTCAAAAAATAGAGTTGTTGTGCTTAGTCTATTACAGCTAAGGAGTTGTCAACCCAGGCTCCTCTGTGATCGTGGCTCTCAAAAATGTAAAGTGCACCTGAAGTGACAAGTGACAATGAGATAAACATAGGTACATGTACTGTAGTACTACGGTAGTCTTGTCTGAAGTTTCTTTCTGTTTTCCAGTAGAGAAAGTGTTAAAAATCCATGCAAATGTGCTTGTCAAACCACTCTTGTAATTAAGCCTGATTTCCTGAAAAGTAAATAGAAGCCAAAAGGCTATTATCTGTGAGGGAAAGATCTTTTGATAAGGTTATAGTGTAGGAATGTTTAAAGGATCAGTACTTCTATTTCTTTTTCAGTTTAACAAGGAAGAGTTTGGATTCTAAACAGAAGCTGTGACAGTCTGATACAATCTTAAAAATAAAGATAGTGAACTAAACATAAAAATATTAGCCTGTTCAATGTTAAAAATGTTCTATTTATCACCTTATAGTTTTATTTTTACTTAAAGGGAACCTTAGCGCTCCTAAATTTTAAAAACCGGGGAGCAAGCATGTATAGCAGGCAGTCCTCATGCCAAATGCTCCCACCACTCTTCTCCGCCCCCCTCCGTTACCTTGCAAGGGCCGCATGAAGCTACTTCTCCGTCAGCCAGGGTCAGTGAGCAGTGTGCAGACATTGCCCGGCGGCGCGTATCCTTAAATGCGCGCCCATGGCTGGTAGCACTCTGTGCACTACATAGTTAGCATGAGGACTCCCTGCTAAACATGTCGGCTCCCCCCATTTTTAAAATTTAGGAGTGCTAAGGTGTCCTTTAAGTTTTTGGAAATTTTGCCAAGAGTTTGGACATTTTGCCTCTGGAAGGAATTGTGCAAGAGAAAATGATCGACAAATTATGTGTGTGCGAGACCATAGAACTATAATAAATAGATTTATGTTTTTTTTTGGGCACTTAGTAATTATAAAATCTCTGTAAGGTCTTCAAATAGCCATAAATTGGCTTCTGGTTAAACATTGACCATAAAATCTATTACTTCAAAGCTGGAATGCTGCCCTAAATATAGACCATACAAAGTGACCACATTAGCAATACTACCAAGTAAATCACCTTGTGGAGTCTACATACAATATACCAGCCTCAATTTGATTTCTTTGTAGCTGCCGAAACTTGTATGGGTCAAGCTATGTCATTACTTACATGAGTTCAGATTTCTTAACCACTTCTTATTAAACCACGAAAGAGAAAGAGATCAAGAACCCAAAATACAGTACTTCTTGCAGTTATTTCATTAATTTTAAACACTTGTGCAGATTATATAATTACACGGTTTATTGGCATGCATAATCCTTTTATGCTAAATAATATATACTATATATTATAAATCCATTTAAAAAGTATGTGGGTTCTATATTGAGGTTGAATACTCGTTGTTATACCTATCTAAACTTATAAAATACAACATGCTATGGCACATTTCTCGCTGCATGAGATCTGCATCGAATTGCACATACTGTATACTGTATCCTGTATACTGTATACAGGATAATTATGTTTTTATGGATAAGATACAGAATGTTGTTTATAATTATTTGGTGTTTAACCAGTTCGGCCTATCTGGACGAACTTACTCGTCCAGATACGCTCTGCTGCTGCCGCCACATGGTGCGCGCAATCGGGCGCGCTCCCGCCCGCGCTCCCACCGCTAGCCCCCGATCAGTGAATGGTAATATAATTCCCATTCACCGATCTAAGTCCCCTGGAGAAATACCGACGCTTTCTATTCAGAGAGCGCGGTATTTCTGCCCCTAGGAAACATCTACTTCTTCTTTTTAGTTCCTGGATGCGAGATCGTTCGCATCCAGGACTTTTTTGACTGTGGCCGTCTTGTGGCCAAATAGTAAACTGCACCCACATACATTTTTTTATTAAACAATTAGTTATTTTACCTGTAAAATCAGCTGTTTCCCTCCCACACCAAAAATTACCCAAATACATTTTTTATTAAAAAAATAAATAAAAAAAACCAAAAACAACATGAATAGTTACCCAAGGGTCTGAACTTTTTAAATATACATGTCAAGAGAGTATGTTATTATATTATTTTAAATTATAAGCTTATAAATAGTGATGGATGCAAATTGAAAAGATGCACCTTTACTTCTAAATAAAATATCGGCGCCATAAATTGTGATAGGGACATCATTTAAATGGTGTAATAACCAGGACAGATGGGCAAATAAAATACATGCGTTTTAATTACGGTTGCGTATATTAATTTCAAACTATAATGGCCAAAAACTGAGAAATAATGATTTATTTTTTTCATTTCTTTCTTAATCTTCCTGTTAAAATGGATTTAGAAAAAAATAATTCTTAGCAAAATGTACTACCTAAAGAAAGCCTGATTAGTGGTGGAAAAAAAAACAAGATACAGATCAATTAATTGTGATAAGTAGCAATAAAGTTATTGGCGAATAAATGGGAGGTGAACGTTGCTCGGATGCATGAGGTTTTCGACACTGTGGTGCTGAACCGGTTATATGTGGTTATAATATATATATTTGCTTCTCCTAGCATCTATTCTTGCCTGAAGAAGCGGGATGACACCTGCAAAACGCATTGCATAAAACTGTGGAGTATTTTAATAAAAATATTTTTCAGTGAATAAAAAAAAAATCACAGAACATTAATATTGCGCTTTTTTCCTGGCAGACTCAAAGCGCCAGAGCTGCAGCCATGAGGGCGTAAAGGCAGTAGCAGTATTAGGTCTTCAGTAGGAGCCCTTGGGCAAGAGCCCTTAACCAGTACCCTATACAGCCACACTATTGTGTCTACTTGGGGAGTTAAGTCCACCACTACCCCCCTATTTTATACAGATTTTAACTATTTTACCCTGAACTGGTGCCTCTGTTCTAAATCTAAACGCTGTCTTATTAAACCATGATCAAAAGCAGTAGAGTGTTGTACCCTTTTAGTCATCAGTAAAAGCAAGGAGTTTTGAATCAGGATGTTACCATTTATTGGCTAACTTAGAGATGAACAAACAGTAAGCCCACGGCTTAACCTTTTGCCGACCACTCCACGCCAATTGTCATGAACACGGCGGCAGCCCCAGGGCCGATTAACACCAATTGGCGTGAAGTCCTGGGGCGGGGTTTTTCTCCACTTGAATGACAGAGCTCCGCTCCATCATCAGTCTCCCAGCTATGATCTCCGCTAGGAGACTGTTAGACGGCGAAACATTTACAATGTACAGCACTGCGATCTAAGGCAGCGCTGTACTGTGGACAGCCGTGACACTCGGCTGTCCTCTTGGGAGGCAAAGATAGCAATCGGCTCTGATAGGCTGATGTCTATGAGAGGCGATTGCTGGGATTGGCTGGCGGGGCGAAGGGAGGATTAAAAAAAACAATAAAAAAATAGTAATACTTATTAACTTTTTTGGCCTCCTGGACGTAGTAGCTACGCCCAGGAGGCCATGTGCGCGTCCGCGCGCTCCCACGGCTGATTGCGCGGTTGCACGCGCGCTCCCGGCCGCGGTTCGTTAGCCTAGCAATCAGTGAATCGGGCTATGGTGCCCGTTCACTGATTGCTCTCCCCCGCTGAAAAAGCGACAGCTTCTCTCGGAAGCTGTGCTTTTTCTGGCTGTAACGTCCCCCATACGTCGCTCTAAGCGTATGTTACGCTTAGAGTGACGTCATGTAAACAAACTCATGGCCGCCATCTTGTGGCCAAAAAGTAAAACTACAACTACAAGTGAAAAAAATTAAACTCAAGACACATTTACATTATAAAACTATGGCTTACATCCCACCCTCCCAAAAATACCCAAATAAAATGTTTAACCACTTTCGGATTTCCCAGACGCATAACTACGCCCCTATTGACTTAATTAGCGGATCAGGGGCGTTTATAAACGCCCCTGCCGCTATTGTGCTGTGCGGGCGCGATCGCGCGCGTGCACGCGCGCTCCCGCGCGCCCCCGCTCCCGTGCGCTCCCGCGCTCCCGCCCGCGGGTGCGCGCCCCCGTGCGTGCACGTGCACGTGCACCAGCTTCATTTATTTCTGGGTGGGATTGATGAATGGGAGTAATTACTCCCATCACCAATCAGATGCCTGTAACCATGAATGAGCACTGCTATAAGCCAATAGCAGTGCTCATTCATTTGTGAGGTTTACAAACAATGTTGCCAGCACTTAAGAAGATACAGTTACCTTGTAATCACTCCTGAGAGGATTACAAGGTAACTGGATCTTCTTTTCTTGTAGTCTGACTGCCACCTAGAGGATTTTATAAATATACCAGGACTTATAAATAAATATACCAGGACTATATACCCCTGATCAACCCTGATTAACCCTGATTAACCCTGATCAACCCTGATCTAATCCTAGCCTCCCTTGCTTTTTTTTTATGGTTGGAAATATAGAAATAGTGTATCTTTTCATTTTTTTCTCTTTTTTCTTTTTAAAATGCATAGAGAATAACATTATTACTAAAATAAAATATCACCCTTGAAAAGCCTAATTTGTGGCGAAAAAAACAACCTATAGATCATTCACATGTGATGAGTAGCAATAAAGTTATCAGTGAATGAATGGGAGGAGCGCTGAAATGTAAAAGTTGTTTTGGTTTTAAGGGAAGAAAACCTGTGATCCTGAAGTGGTTAATACCCAAAAAAAAACAACAACAAAAAAAAAACATTACAATAAAAAAAAAAAACATGTAAATATTTACCTAAGGGTCTAAATTTTTTAAATATCAATGTAAAGATGAAATATTTCTATTTTTTTTATTATTTTAAACTTGTAAATAGTAATAGATGCAAAATGGAAAAAATGCACCTTTATTTCCAGATAAAATATTGTCGCCATACATTGTGATAGGGACATAATTTTAATGGTGTAATAACCAGGATATATGGGCAAATACAATACATGAGTTTTAATTATGGAGGCATGTATTATTTTAAAACTATAATGGCTGAAAACTAAGAAATAATGAATTTTTGCAGTTTTTTTCTTATTCTTCCTGTTAAAATGCATTTACAGTAAAGTGGCTCTTAGCAAAATGTACCCCCCCAAACAAAAGCCTAATTGGTGGCGGAAAAAACAAGATATAGATCAGTTCATTGTGATAAGTAGTGATAAAGTTATAGGCTAATGAATGGGAGGTGAAAATTGCTCGGATGCATAAAGTGAAAACGACTGAAGGCTGAAGTGGTTAAGAAAAAAAATAAAGAAAGAAAACATAAACAAACATCCCAGCAGAGATCAGAGCGTACCAACAGGAAGCTCTGTTGGTGGGCAGAAAAGGGGGGGATCACTTGTGTGCTAAGTTGTATGGCCCTGCAGTAAGCCCTTAAAGCTGCAGTGGCCTAAATTGTAAAAAATAGCCTGGTCACTAGGGGCGTGTAAGGCTACGGTCCTGAAGGGGTTAGACCATGATCTATACAGTTTCTTCAATTTGAATAAAATTTGTTCAGGTTCCTATTAAGACAAGCTGTAAGCTGGCTTTATGGAAGACGGCATGCAAGTACCAATCAAATTTCCTGCTGTGTGAATAATCTTGAAATGTTATACAACAGTGTTACTTTTACTTACAGGCCAGATTCAAGCTCAGGCCATTACTGACTTCCGTGGTTGTGCCATTAGAGGCAGTGCAAGTAAAATTGCCACGGTCATTCTTGCAGACAGGGCTGATGATCAGAGTGGATTGTTTGTGCAATTTGCCTGAAAAAATGGCATAGTGAATATCTCCGGGTAAGGGCTGTCCATCTAAATTCCAGAAGATGTAGGCATTTGGAATCTGTGTTGTGCAATGCAGAGTCACTGAGTCTTCTTCTAGCCAAACAAATCCGGTTTTGTTACTGGTCATTTCTGTCATTGCGGATGCAGAAGCTGAAAATAAAAAAAAAAATAAATAATTCAGTAAAAAATACCAAAACCAGAATTATATAACCCTGTAGCATAGTGCAACGACAGGGTCATAAGCATAGCACCGCCCCCACATGCCACTTCCCTGCACGCCTTTTGCCGACTGTTGTTACCGCTCCCTGCTGGACAGGAAGTACGTCACTGGGATTTTGGCTTCCCCATCATATTTGAGTCGTTGCAATCGTGTGCCGCACCACCATTACCAGTTTTTTAACATTTCTGCATTGTGACTTCCATGCATTCTACAGCTGCTGCATCACCACCTAAGTTGCACGCTAACCTGCTGTTGATTTAGCTTCCAGTCGGCGATGGAAAAAAAAATCTATCATGAGTTCAAAACAGTGTTTTGCTTTGATACCCTAAATAACGAATTCGAGTAAATCCGGCCACAGCAGAGTCTAAATCCGGATATTCCACGATCGTGATCCAGATTTGAATCGGAGCTCCGGATTCGACTCAAATTTTAGCCTTGATTACATGTAGAATCCGTGATCCCGGCCATTTAATGTTAATAGCAAAGCCCCCATACATGCTCCAATTACCAAAATTGCATGGATTATAAAAGTAATCAGAGGCTACAACTTAACCATTTTTTTTTCAAAAAGACGTAATCGTTTTTGAGAAAATAGATTTTATAATTGCAAATGAAAAAAAGTATTTGTGATTAAAAACCTCCCAAACCAGCCGGCTTTAGCAGTGAACAGCAAAGCCCCCTTACTTGCTAGAAACACCACATTTGCAGGATAAATTAAGTAGAACAGTGGGAACAAGGGGTACATTTTTGTTTTTCAAAAAAAACCTTATAGTTTTTGAGAGAATCAATTTTAAAGTTTCAATGGAAGTTTCAAAGTAAAAAAATATACATGTAAATGCTAAACGATTTTCTCAAAAACTATAAGGCCTTTTTGAAAATAAATTTTCCCCTTGTTCCCACTGTTTTACTTTACATATCCTGCAAATTTGGTGTTTATATCATATAAGGGGGCTTTGCTATGAACCGCTAAAGTCGGCGGCTTTTGGCGGTTTCAATCACGGCTTTGATCACGGCTACTGTAAATCCACGATCACTAGCCGGATTTGGACCACGATCATGAGTGCATTCGGAACTGAATCCATGATCACTATGTGATCACGGATTCGGAGCACGATGTCGGATAGTGAAAAAATGTTTGTGAATCAGAGCTATTCCGTGATCATGAGGTCGTGATGAGCATCACTGATTCAAAATTCAAAAATTTGCTTTCTTTAAACAGAAAGTATTTGCAATTATTCAGGTTGGGGTTAGCTCTGAGATTTCTCCCAGTGCATCACTGCTGAAATATGCAAATTACCCATTGTTGTCCCTGTGAGCTAGCCACACCTCCAGATCCCCTGGAATCAGTTCAAAATACAGAGCTTGTAACAAAATATCATTTGCAAATGAAGCACGTCTCAGAGGTTCTAAAATGGGTCTGAGGGCACAGAAACAGCATCCAGTGCCTTTTGACCTGTCTAAAATAAAAAGATCCACATTATTATTCTAATAGTCCTGTGGATAATTTTATCTTGAATACTGTAGTTAATTGTTACTTAATTTCCTCATCAATTTTAGGTAGCCACTTTCATACTTGGGGGCCTATTCATATTTTGTTTATTATTAAATGATCATATTTTTATTAGCAGTTGAACGTTTTAACATACCATTACCTAGACTCCTTCAGTCTAATCTAATATGAATGATGTACCATAATTATGGCATGCTATGCATTACAGACCTACAGACATTCATTTTCATTATTGTGCAATGCACTTGTTAATGATTTACCATAAGATTATTAGACACATCAGTTGTAGTTTTTTAGGCACAGGACCTGGAGAAATAAGCATTCTGGATCATAATTTGGGTTGTCTTATGTGCTAATAAAGATTTTTTTTTTATCTGAACTATTAGTCTAGACATCAATCTTTATGCGAGCCATCTCTTACCTTACTTTTTATGCAGGTTTTAAATATTTTATAATTTTCGGATGCCTCCAACCAAATTGTTCCGTTCTCATAAAACAAATGTGATCTAAGCTTCAGCTTGGCCAAATTGAGAGCACTACTGTCCCATTTTTGCAACTTGCAATACACTTTAGAGCCCGCCCCTTCCACAGATACATAATGTCTAGTCATGAGCTGAAATTTTGTGTTTGCATAATTACAATACGCAATTTGCAATTACAACACAAAATCAAAATTTTAATTTTTAGAAAATTCATAATCAATGTTGTCATAATTCCTAATTTTGTGTCATAATTTTGCATTAACTTTTAATTTTGTGTTTAATGTTGTGTTACTCCTAATTTCATCATTTTGCGTAATTGCGAAGAATTACACAAAATAATGAGTACCACGGAATTTAAATTTTAGTGCTTTATGTGAAAATTTGTGACGAAAATATTCGGAATTATGAAAATGATCGCAGTATTAAAATTTTGCCACAAAATAAGCGTAATTTAAAAAAAAATATCCTAATTAGAAAAGTTTATATATAGTTGTAATCATGCGAAATTTCAAATTATTTTTAGTGATTACGATTTTTCAATTGTAATTCAAAAATACAAAAGTAACTAAAAAAAACCATTCACGAGAGTTGCAATCATCAAGCATGAAAAAAAGCCTTTGGTGGACAAAGTTGCTCACTTGATTTCTTTACTGGTATAAATGATTGCAGGTAAGTTAGGAAAATCTTCACAACATGCACAAGGACTCTAACTAGCTCACGTCTATAAGATCTGGATTATATTTTTCCCCCAGAATTACACTAAATCAAATAAACACATAATTCAGACAAGAACGCAGTTTAAAGTGACACCAAAGCGAAAAAAACCCAAAACTTATTGTATGTGTAGTACAGATAATTAATAGAACATTATTAGCAAAGAAAAGAGTTTCATATTTTTATTTTCAGTTCTATAGCTTTACTTTTATAACATTGCATAATTCTCTAATATCTGCAGTTTATAAACTACACTCTGTATTTTAAACTATGAAAGAGCAGACCTAATGACCCTTTGAACTCTCCTTCAGTAAAACCTTAAAGGGAACCTGAAGTGAGTAAAATTATTTAAAATAAACACATGACATAGCTGCAAATGAATATTACATACTAACCTCACCGTCAGTTCCTCTCAGAAGCTCACCATTTTCTTCTTACAGTGATCCCTTCCAGTGCTGACAACATTTTGTCAGAACCGAAATATACCAGTTGCTGTCAGTTATACATCAGCATCTGTCAGTTACAACTGAATGTGCAAGGTAATGTCCATGTTTCCCTATGGCTCAAGTGGGTGATATTACAGTTTAACAGTGTGCTGACCAGGAAGCTGTTATGGGGTAATGGCCATTTTTAAAATGGAGGACAGAGAATTCCATTCATTGATCACAGTGGACAAATGGAGAGGAAAAAGCGATTGAGGAGTAGATTACACAGGAGGTAAGTATGACCTGTGTATGTTTATTTTGACTTTTTATTTTCAGTTCAGGTTCTCTTTAAATAAACAAGAAACAGTAAGGGCTCAAACTCATTAGTAGCCTTTTCTAAGTGCTAGCGACAAAAACAAAAGCTCTTGCTAATGTAGTGCCATGGGGGATTTTTATAAAACCACATCGCTCAAGTGGGATCACACCCATAGCATTACATTTTCAAATCACAATTGCTTAGTAATGACTTAGTAACATACTGCTAGTGGGTTCCAGGCCTGGGAGACAGGTTGAGATAAGTGCTTCAGAAAACAGCACTGTAGCCACTTGGTCAGAGAGCTCAGAGAAGCTCTTTTACATAGACAACAACTGAAGTTTCTTAACTCTTCCTGTACTGGAAAACAATATGAGACTCACATCTGTGCCAGGGTTGCAACCTCATCCCTTTACATACCGACACATCTAAGTTATACAGGTTCTGGGTCTACTCACACATAATCAGTGCTTAAACTGCATCTAACTAGCCACAAGGCATGTATAATTCATATGTGCCGGCATTTAAAGGGATGAGGGGGCAACTAATGTTCTATTTCTTAGCTGTACTACACATACAATTCATTATCTCAAAAGTTTATTTTCACTTCAGATTCCCTTTAAGAAACAAGTCTACAATGGCGCCACCCCTGATTTTCCACATTTAGATTCCAATCATTTAAAATCTGTCAAAATACAATGAGAAAGAAAATAAAAAATATAGATTTGCCAAGACATGAATTAGCCTTCTATCAATGCCTACCTTGTGACAGCATTTATAGCTAAAGTAAACAAGTGCAGCATTCAAATCTGATGTTCAAATCGATAATGTTAGAATAATTTATTTGGCTTAATGTAAACCCATAGAGGCCATAAAGTCATATTATTAACAGCACGGTGGCGTAGTGGTTAGCGCTCTCGCCTTGCAGCGCTGTATTCCCGTTTCGAATCCAGGCCAGGTCAACATCTGCAAGGAGTTTGTATGTTCTCCCCGTGTCCTATTGGGTTCCCTCTGGGCACCCCGGTTTCCTCCCACATCCAAATAACATACAGATACGTTAATTGGCTTCCCCTAAATTGGCCCTAGACTGTGATGCATACACTACCCAATATAGACATATGACTATGGTAGGGATTAGATTGTGAGCCCCTCTGAGGGACAGTTAAGTGACAAGACAATATACTCTGTACAGCGCTGTGTAAGATGTCGGCGCTATATAAATACTAAATCCTCTATAATAAGACCTAACTGTCCCTGCGTTATCCTTCCTGTTCCTGGCTGTGTGTCTGTGGGTTTTTTGTACTGCGCATGTGTGCGGTACAGACAGCCATTGGGACAAGGTGACGGGCCAAGGAGCAGGGCAGACGGGTGGCGGGCGGGGAGCGGGTGCGCGCGCACTGACTGGCAGCAGTTTGAAGAGACCTAGAGCCCGTTTTTAAACGGGCTTAGGTCAACTAGTAATAATAATAATTAACAAATGTATTATCTAACTTGATCAGTGTTCAGACTGGCAAGCCTCAAGAAGGAAGCATGTGTAGGAAATGTAACTATGGGTAATTTTAATTATCCAAACATTATCTGGGATATTGAAGCTATTTCCTGTATTTGCTGTAGTAAAGTGACAGATTTATATCAACACGGCAAGACTTATTACTTGACTCAAATGGTAACCGAACCAACCAGGGGAGATGCTCTGCTAGATTTGGTCATATAAAATAGTCCAAATAATATATCTACTATGCAAGTTCGAAAAAAAGCTTGTGTTACAGCGACCACAATATGGTAACTTTTGACTTACAGCTTAACAGAGTAGTGAGCAAGGGGACAACTAAAACTATGCATTTCAAAAAGGCTAACTTCAAGAGGTTGTTTTTCCCGGAAATAAATTTACATTTATTTTTATTTTTTTTGCAACCTAATTAATCTACTGTATTTTTTGCCTTATAGGACGAACCCAAAAAACCCCGCCCATTTTCTATACCTTTTCACATTACAATCACGTAAACGCGTATGCGATCGTGAACGCGAAAACACGTATGCAATTTTTTTTGCAATCGATCTAAGAATCGCAAGGTCTTTTCCCCCCCCACTTTTAGGGGCAAAGAAGTGTGCATTATAGGGTGAAAAATGCAGTAATTCATTGGCTCAAAGCCAATAACACACACACTTCAGTTTCATAGGTGGCTATCTACTTATTAGAAAATTAATTTTAAATTGAATTACTGACTTACTTAGGGCTTGTTCACACTATGAGCTTTTTTGATTATTTTTAAAGCGCTGGCGATTTTACAAATCACTCTAAAAGCGCTGTGCAATGACTTTCTATGAGAGCGTTCACACGTGAGCGTTTAGATTTTATGAAAATCGCAAACGCGTTACATGTACCATTTTCTGAGCATTTTTGATCAGTGGCAAAGCACTTGAAATTGCGATTTCCCAAGCGCTTTTAAGAATAAATACATTGTATTTATTCATTTCCAGGTCAAAGAGATCACTTCCTGACTGGCGTCAGGAAGTGAAAACCTTAATTGCTCAGCAAAAGCACTTAGAAATGCAATTACAAAAGTGCTTTTCTAAGCGCAAAGCACATGGAAAAGCACTTTGAGCAGCGCTCTATAAATCGCTCAGCGCTTGCGATAGGACTGGCGATTTATAATGTGAACAAGTCTAACTGACGCTACCAGGAAAGGGGAGCAAAGCAAGGGATACCCCAAGCATATCAATGCTTGAGGTCTCCCCTTTCCTGGTAGTGTCACTCATGTAGTTTGCATATTTTTGCAGCTGGATAAAGTTTGCAAGAGGTAGGGAGTCAGTTCTTTGGGGGAGCAATTGTGTATGGCTTTCCTGGCTGGAGGCCATACTTGGCGGGGGGGGGGGGGGCACACTCATTGCCCAGAAGGGCACACCCATTGGTGCAGTTGTGGGGCCTCTGGGCAACAGATGTGAGGGTGCTGCTTCTGCCAGTGCTCCCCATTTTGGGGGCATAGGAGGCCTACACTCGGCAGATGCACCTGTTAATATGTACACATTTTTACATGGATTAACTCCTGCAGGAAGAGGCAGTGTAGTAAGTTTAGGTCCTACATATTCTGGTACTGCGGGTGCAATTTGCACATGCGGTGCCTTTAAATATGCAGAGAGGGTAATCTGCAAGTCAGGTGCTGGTTTACTATGAGCACAAACCATGCTACTCTTTTGTATTGTTTTCAACTCTGCTAGTTTGCTGCCTGTCCTTGACCTGTTATCTGTAGCTTGCCTCCCCCTTCTGCCTGCCACTACTGTCTGAAAGTAATTTATGCATACAGAATCGCTTATTTATAGTTCACTTACAGCTTATAACTTTACAAAGCCATAAAATGGGAAAAAAGGGCGCCGGCGGAGGGATGACGAAAAGGGCGCCGCAATAGACTCTAATGCAATTATCATTAATACGGCGAAAAAAGCAGAAGAGAAGGCGCCCAATAAAAACCATTAACAACATTGGAACATTAAAGTTTTTGAAGTATGTTATCATTTTAGAAGCTTGCAACGTTATAGTTTCTGTCACATTATTTACTTTGTATGTACAAATTTTATGTTATCAAAGATATTATCGTTTCTATGTGTAAAAGGGTGTTTCTGCAGAGGGAGTGGTTGTGATTAGGCACCAACAGGGGGAGTGGTTAGGGTTAGGCACCACCAAGGGGGTGTTTAAGGTTAGGCAACACCGGGCAGGGGATGGTTAGGGTTAGGCACCATGGGGGAGGGGGTTAGGCACCACCGGGGGGGGGGGGAGTGGATAGGGTTAGGCACCACCAGGGTAGGGTTTTGTGTGAGAGTGGGGTTGGGTTAAGCTGTATTGTTAAATTACATTATGATTTTTAACGGTAATACATTTTAGTTGCCAACTACCGTCTGTTTTTAAAATTGTATTTATTGTTAACCAAGTTTGACAAGAATGTTTATCGTTATTAAATTTCGTTATCCACCAGCTCCATTTCGTTATCCAGCCGGGCCCTTTTTTCCTGGCGCCCTTTTTTATGCATGCCATCCAAACATCCAAACGTCCAACCATCCAAACATCCAAACTTTCACATTTATAATATTAGTAAGATATATCATATGATATGATATTATATTATATATGATATTAATACAATAAAGTTTCTCAAAGCTCCTACATAATGCAATCAGTTGTTAGTGGAAGTCTCTGGTCTAGCTTTACCCCTCTATTCCTCTGCTGGGACCCTCTAAAGGATTCTGAAATTAAAGTCGAAAAATTGTTGCTGCCACGCTTCCCTCTGTGTATGAGCGTGGCTGCGCTGTGCAGGCACATGGATGGCTCGTGTCTGCGAAGTGAGGTCTGGGACCCTGTAGCAATTACAAAATGCTCTCAAAAACAGTTTTGGAGTCATTATTCCACCTAAAAGTGGAACGAATTCAGGGAAGTCTATTTCACTGGTGGCACCTATATCTGGATACCTATACTGAGGGCACCCATACCTGGCTACTTATATTGGGGGAACCTATAGCTGGCTACCTATACTGGGGACACCTGTACTTGGCTACCTATACCTGGCTACCTATACTGGGCCACGTATAGCACGCTGGCTACCTATTCTGGCGGCACCTATAGCTGGCTACCTATACTAGGGGCATCGGTACTTGGCTACCTATACCTGGCTTACTATACTGGGTCACCTATACCAGGCTCCCTAAACTGGCGGCACCTATACCAGGCTACCTATACTGGGGGAACTTATAGCTGTCTACCTATACTGGGGTTGCTATGTCTGGCTACCTATACTGGAGGCACCCAGTGAGGGAGTGCTGCACAACTAGCTTCCATACCGGGGAGGGATGGGGGAGCCCATCTGGCTACCATACTGGGGTGGGAGGAGTGGACACATCTGGCTACTATACTAGCCTCCCCCCCCCACATTATTTATGAAAAGAGGAAATGTTTTATTTTACATAGACAGCTGATACCCTGGACCATATGCAATTCGTTTTTTTCCTGTGTTTTCTCCTAGGTGATTTTTCATCTTCGATTTAGAATAACTTTTCAGCACTGTGCAATTGAAAAAGTACCAAAAAGTCGGTGGAAAAGTACTTTCAAAACTATTTTAAGTCTTTTTACTTGCTGCCATTTATTGACAAGTTTGAAAATATCACTTAGGAGAAAACTTAGGAGAAAAAGTTAATTGTATATGGGCCCCAGTCCTGTGTAACTGGAAAAAAATCTGCTCTTGTAGTAAGGAAAGCAAACTGCATAAATCTCATTGATTGGAATAAAAAAAAAAAATCTTGCAATCAGATTATTTATAACATATGTAGGCACCAGCAAAGACACACTCTCTAAGCTCCATTCTGTACCTTAGGCAGAGCAGAAAGCATTCATCTGATTCATTATACATTTTCTGTTTCTAAATTTCTCAAGGAGAAAAACATCTTTGGCCAATATGCAATTCACTTTTACTCCTAGGTGATATTTGGACTACTGTCACTTACTTTTTAATACTTTTTTTTAATTGCCAAGTGATGAAAGGTTATTTTAAATAGAAGATGACAAATTATTTCCTAGGATTTCTCTTGAGTTATCTCCTAAGAAATAACTTTCAAATTTTCTTTAAAAATAACTTTTAAGCATTTTACAATTGAAAAAAAGAAAAACGAATCCAGAAATTGGTGAAATGATAATATCAAAATATTTTGAATATTTTCTTGCTTCTGGCAGTTTAAAATACATTTAAAATATCACCTAGGAGACGACTCAGGAGAAAGTGCCAAGGTAATGTTTTCAAAATGATCAACAATATGGCTTTTAAACCACCAGCAAACAAGAAAATACTCAAAATAATTTTGATAGTACTTTCATATTTCATCTTCTTCTTGGTACTTATTTTAAAGACAAGATTAAAAAACATCTCCTAGGAGAAAATTCAAGAGAAAAAAGTGAATTGCTTATAGGCTTGTGTCTTAACATGCCCACTAATGATACAATCTTGATTGTACAATCTTAGCACTTTTGTGTAATATGAGGGACTACCTAAAGTATCCATTCAGTGCATATTCACTTGGACTTATTGTATTTAATGATCCAGTATTTGCAAGACTGATTCAATTAAAGTTGAGATTGATAATTTAGGGCTTGTTCGCACTGCAGGCGTTTTCATCTTTTATTCGTCCACCCACGGATTTTAAAAATGCCCCCCGACCGCGTGGTCAATGTATGTCTATGAGAAGGTTTATATCAGCGTGGGGCGTTCACGGTGCGGCATTTTCGGGACGATTCTGCGTCAATGAATGGTATAGGAAAATCGCCAAACGCGTACAAAAACGTGCATTTAGGCGATGGCGCTCATGTTGTTAAGAATAAATAAATTGCATTTATTGTTTTCCGGGTCAAAAAGTTAAATTCCTGACTTGCGTCAGGGAGTGAATTACAAAAACGCTTAGAAAACCGCTAAGCACAAAAACGAATCGCCCACCAAAGTGCTGGGAATCGGAAGAAAGTGACACCTCAAAAAACCCCAATGCGGATGAACACGTGAACAGAACGCAATGTGAACAAGGCCTTAAAGAATGAGCCAAAGAGACAATAGATCATTTCACTAAATTTAAGGCTAAATTGGAACTACTACACAGATTTAGGATAACTGTACAATCATGATTTGATCATTAGTGGGCACTTTTATCATGTGTGGTTCTACTCACCTAAAATAACACAAAAGGCCCAGACTCGCCAGACTGGATGGAGTTCCATGACTGCAGCTCAGCTCGCTCTTTGCTGTGTTCTGGTCTTCTAGGTGTCTAAAGATATAAGTGACTTTTGTTTGCAACCTTTGACCCCTCTGAAGGGACAGAATTATATTTAATTCAAGGTCCTATGAAAAGCCACTTGACAGGTGATGTAATGTGGCAAAACTATACGTGTATAACACACTCCTTTTCCATGCTTACACATCTTAGAGAAATTATATCGATGGCCATTGACTGATATTGATTGTCTGGAGCTGTAAAAATGTAACAGAACATTTCTATGAAGGGACATTTCCTGGTTTAAAACCCTCACAGATTTCAGACTATACTTTAGAGAGCGAATGAAAACTGCATACTTTACCCAGAGAGAGGTGTAACTATAAAACAGTGTTCCCAGAAAAAAAAATGAATGCCCCCACATAGTACAACCCCCCTTTCCCAATGTGACCCCCCAGTTTTACATATCAAGTATAACCAACTTGTCCAACATGTGTGGCAGCTATTCCCTGATTACAAGTGCAGCCACCTTGCCTTTGTCTATCCACCATCGCCCCATGGCTAGTGCAGCCATCATTTTACCAGTAAGGTTGTGAAAGAGGCTCCTGAGTTTTTTTCCAGCTATAAAAGGTCCCCGGATATATACAAATTTTTTTCAGCTATAAAAGGGTGCTGAATATAGCCAAGATTTTTTAGGGCTTTTATAAATGTGGCTACAAGGAGGACATCTAAAGATCAGTTATATCAGCAGGTCCCAAATTTGGTTATATTTTTAGAATAACATATGTTTTGAAATGCAGCTCAACGATAATAAATTTGGTTTTACCAGTTAATTTGGTTATATCGATTCAAAATAACATACAGTATATGTTTGACATAAAATGCAGCAGAGATTAGGCACCACCATGTGGGATTAAGGCTAGGCACCCCCAGGGGGGTGTTAGGATTAGGCATCACAAGGGGGGGTCTTAGGGTTAGGCACCCCCAGGGAGGTCTTAGGGTTAAGCTTCACCAGGGGGTCTTAGAGTTAAGGTGCGCACACACGCACTACAGCAGCCAACGACGGGTCCGTCGGCACTTCCCGCTGGGCGGGTTTTCAGCAGACTGTAGTGCGTGTGTATGCACTGTTGGCGGACTGAAAAGGCTGTTCCTGAACGATCCGCCGGGCGGATCGTTCAGGAACAGCCTTATCAGTCCACCGACAGTGCGTACACACGCACTACAGTCTGCTTAAAACCCGCCCAGCGGGAGGTGCCGACGGACCCGTCGTTGGCTGCTGTAGTGCGTGTGTACACACCTTTAGGCACCACCAGGGGAGGGTTCTGTGTGAGCGTAGGAAGAAGTTAGGTCATAGTCATCACTTTTCTTGGCCATATTACTTTTTCTCGGCTACATCTGGCACCGTTTATAGCCAAAATCACTTTTCTCTGGTACATCTGGTGCCCTTTTACAACCGAACTAAATTTTCCTGCTACGGTTGCGTGCTTTTTACACAGACGGCTCAGGCACCCCTTCTAATTGACACCTTCCCTTCCACCCCATAACAAATACAGGAACCATTCCATATCATCACAAGTGTGGCACAAAATACCCCCACATGAAGTGTTGCCACCATTCTTTTCATTCTGTAACAAGTGCAGCCACCTTATCCATCCTTTCCACCCATCAGTAACAAATGTGGCCACCATAATTTCTGTTAATCACTATAAGACTCCTCTCATCTTCCTCCCAAGAGTATCTGTCATACTTACGTTCCTGTCCATACGTGCGCGTGCAGGCTATGCTTTTGTTTGTTTATCCCAGCATGTTATGTATCACGGTGCTATGCCATATGTGCACATGTGTAATGGTTTTCGTGCACATACAGGAATAATCATTTGGCTCGTGAAGACACTGGAAGGAATCACGCCAAGACAATGAGCAGAATATAAAATGCAGACAATAATGTTCCTGTTACCAGTTACTGATTCCCGTATTGATTTGTTGCTGACCTAGCCCCTTCGCTACAGGATCTGCTTCCTTAGCAGTTATACTGTGTCCTTTCAGGCTCTTGTTTGAACTTTTTTTTTTTTTTAACTATTTCAGACCAAACACTTTTTACACCCAGAATCATGGCTTGCGGGGAAAGACTAAGTTTTGTCCCCTTCCAGCATTAACGTGAGTGAGGCTAAGATAGAGGGAGGAGTTTGGACAGCAACAAGATATAAGATCTGTCCATTATAACTGAAATGTGCTCTCAACAGGAAACTGACTAATTGGTCCCATTCAACTAGGTTCTCTCTATATGCTGTATTTATTGTAAGAAGTTCATATGGGCACTGAATAAAATGCTGTGCATAGATAGCTGGTAATCTACTATCATTTGCATTAAAAATGGATTGCTGGTGGCAGTTAAGAAGTCTCCGCTGACATCTCTGAGAAATATCCCAGACTTTCCGCCCGCTTCTTCGGTTTCTTGGTTTTCCAGGAATGGCTTGGACTTGGATACCCGTCTAAATCATGTTAATGGTAACAGGGATTTGGGAATAAAAGGGATTTTGGAAAAACCACAAGGAAATGTATCCTGGGGTCTCATCCAACTGCAGAGTTATATAAATAAAAGGGGACCATTAAGGAGGGATTTAAATGTTTTTGAAAAACTCTTATTTTTGAATAAGAGGCCCCCAAAAATACTGTCCTTGTTGTATGAATTCCTACAATCCCTTGATCAATGTGATCTTCCTCCATATTGTCAAAAATGGGATTATATTTTGAAAACCTCTCTGGCTGAAAAATACCCTAAAATTTGGTCTGCAGTGTGGAATATACCTGATCCGGACATCCAATGGATGCAATATAGAGAAATAACAAGATGGTATTTGACACCAAAACGGGCGGGAAACTTCAGGTCATCATCGGATGTCTTGTGCTGGAGATGCGGGCGGACAGGGGGATCGGAATTGCATATGTGGCGGTTCTGTCCATCGATCTGCACCCTGTGGGAACACTTTATTGAATTTGGTAAGAGAGTGGCAGATAGTAGCTTTGATCTTTCCATAAGTAGCATAATATTTAGCATAACAGATCTGAAGGAAAGTAGACAAAGTGACTTTCTAAAGGAGATAGGCTCTAAAGGAGATAGGCTTCCAGTAATCACTAAACACTGGAAGGGTGGGGGGGGGGGATCCCCACTTCCGTGAATAGTTTAGAGAAATGGAATTTGTGTATGACAAGGCCACTTATGTTCCTACAGAGATCTCTTCAACCACAGATAGATTTTTTAAAGAAATATGGGGTACCATGCGGAACACTCTCCCTCCGGAGGGCAGCTAAAAAATAGCAAGGCAGGGTCTATACTATATTTGGATGTGAGGAAGGATTTCGGCATAGCCTGTTATGGTATGACTGTGGTATGGTTGGATTTGTGTGTGTGTGTGTTTTTTTTTTTTTTTGGGTTGTGTGAATCAAGCGGGGGTGGGGGGTGATTAAAATTAACAGACTCATTAAAGTTAATTCACAGGTATGGAGAATACATTGGACTGTAAAATTCACTTTCTTCAGGCAATGATGCAAGAAATACCTGAATCTAAGGCGGATGCCTTAAATTAATCAGGAAGTAGCTTGGTGGCGAGGCTGAGCCTGAAGGGGTAAAAAAAAATGGATCGCTGAACCATAAAAGAAAAAAAAATCACAATTGTTTTTAAAGAGGAGCTATTAGCCATACTATCTCAGGATAAAAACACATATATTAGTAGATCAATTCTTGCTCTACTTACATAACAGATGTATTGCACTGTCCAAATTTTGATTTCGGTGAGTTTTATATAGTAAATAAAGTGAATTCTGTTTCTGTCAGTTTCCATCTTAGAATCCCTGTGTCTGAAGCCTATCCTGATGTCATTTCCTCCCTTACTCTGTTTACTCTCATCTGCCTGATTGTGTATGTATGTATGTATGTATGTATGTATGTATGTATGTATGTATGTATGCCCCCCTCTCAGTCTTCAGACACTCCCACACAGCTCTGCAGCTGCGTGCATCCTCACAAATCATTGTGTGACTTTGCAGACATGGTTTAGCTGTATGGATTGGATTTCAGCTGAGTCACTTTCTCAGCTTCTCAGCACAAGAAATATTGGCCAATCAGAGAGGAACAGAGGTGTGGGAGGGGAAACCGGGAGTGAAAGAAACTTCAGCCAATCAGCCTGCATTAGTTATGTATGAGGAGAACAGGGGAGGAAAAAAAAAAACAACCAGCATGCACTGCAACTTCTCTTTTGTAGCAGATGTACCAAATAAGAGCCAGGGGACCTGGTAAATGATATTCTATTGAGAAAAAAATTAAGAGCAGTGGTGCTCATCCGGATTCCAGATATCCAGGTAACCCGGATATCCGACCTTTTTTAAGCTATCCGATTCGTATTCAGATACTGGATTTCTGTGGAAATCCGGATAGCTATCTGCAGATAGTTGGCAGGCAATGCGCACAGATATCTGCAGAAATCCGACTATTGAGATACTGTAAATAAGGATATGACATCATTGAGCCAATCAGAGGGCTCCCAGCAGAAGCCCTAGCAACCAATCACAGAAGGGAACCCTGGCCAGCCTCACCTGACCTCATTTAGCCAACCAGAGGGCTGCCAGCCTAAACCCTGGCACCCAATCACAGAAAGGAACCCTGGCCAGCCCCCCTGTATAATAAGGAGGGCTGCCATGATGAGAAATATCGTCCTAGCTTGTGAATGCTCACTGAGAGACATGCTCCAGTGCTGCTGGCCTAGCAAGTGTTGTACACAGTGATAAACCTAAAGCTGTTCAGTGATTAACCCCTTCACTATCACTACACTAGTGTTATATTGTTAATTAGCTTGATTTTATTGTGTGACAGTAAGTCAGAGTGTGTGCTGCAGGGCTGCTGCAGCTGCTATGTGTCTGTGTGTGTGCTGTGCACAGACCAGGCCAGCTGCAAAGTGCATGCAAATTGCAAAGTGCCACGTGCCAAGTGCAAAGTACCACGTGCCACGTGCAAAGTGCCAAGTTCCACTGTGCCAAGTGCCACGTCCGGCATGCTCCTGGCAGACGTTACACCTGCTGTTGCTGCATTGCCCTACTCCTGCTGCCTTTGCTGCTCCCAACGCCAGTGTGCCACAGGCCACTGCTGCTGTGCTGATACCACCTATATTTAACCCAAAACACAATTGCTCCGTAATTTGTTGGAGGTGTCTTGGCTGAAAAATGCCCTGTTCCAGTTGTGCGGTTGGACTTTGGACACAATGTGGGCTGCACGACCACTGTCTGGAACCCATGCCTAATGTTAATTGACAGCCATTTTTTTTTGGGGGGGGGGGGGGGATTTTAAGTCCCCACATCATCAATTAGTGTTTCCTTTTAAAAAATAATGATGTTACTTGCCTCATTTACCCTAAAAAAACGTCTTTAAAGCAATTTAAAGGCCACTTCCATTTTTTCTATCCAGATATCCGAATTTGCCCGGATAGTGGGGTCCGATATCTGATTCTATTCGCATACCCAAAAGGTCGAATCTAGATATCCGATCAGGTTTTTATATTTTTCAAAGGGAGACCATTGCCTAATGTCGTCATCCCCAGAGAAAGATTTTAAACATCAATTGATGGTTATTGTAGGCATTGCTTTGTCCAGAAAAAATGTATAAAAGAAAAATAAAAGAAAGTAAAAGAAAAGATAACTATATACAGTATAGGCTGGCTCGAGTTCCCAGATCCAAATACTCCATCAGAAAGGTTAAAGTACAAATCAGTCTCTGCCCTTATTCCACCCCTGCCCCCATGCCAAAATGTCCAAACCCATGGTAATCTAACCAGGATCTAAAGAGAGTGTATCAGCCATTTCTATATTAATATCCCAAAAGTCCCAGATCTTTTCGAAAGCATTAACTGTATTGTTCTTAGATGCAGTCAGGTAATCCATTTGTCTAATAAATAAAATCTTGAATCTTACTCTTTCCAACTAGGAGGTAATGGAGATTTCCAGCAAGCTGCTATTGCCAGGCGGGCTGCAACTAGTATAATACTCATCATTTTCTGAGTAGAGATCCTAGTCTGAGGTAGTGTTAAACCTTATACCAAGGTCCATGGGTCAAAGGGGATAGTTTTACGAATAGTTTTATGAATTAAGGCCGACATATCTCTCCAGAATTGTTCAATAAGAGGGCATGACCAAAAAATATGGTCAATAGAACCAACTCCTCCACACTCCCTCCAACATCCATCGAACACTTCAGGAAAGATACTATGTAAAATTATGGGTGTACAATACCATTGGAACAACAGTTTGTACATATTTTCTTTAATAGTAATGCATATGGACGTTCTACGGGCATTCTCCCATATCTCTAGCCTTTGAGGGATCGAGAGTTCCTTCGAAAATGCTTCTTCCCATTTGAGCATATTATACACCTATGTTTAAAGGGAACTGAGCACATTCTCTATCACTGGAATCTCTCCTGGCATAGAAGCTGCCATGTTCCCCCCTCCCCTTCTCACATTTCTTATTTACAGAAGTCAGAGATGCTATCTTGACACATTGACACACACAATGTCTTTGAAGAAACAGTCCTAATTACTCACCCCCTTTGTTGATGAAAAGGCATTGTTTACCTCTTGGTAATTAGGTCAATAAAACAATTAGGTTCCTGAAAGGTCTGTGGATGGGGACGGTCGGGCAGGCCTGCTGAAACAGGCTAATAAAACTACTTTTAATGTAAAATACAAGGTAAAATGAAAGTTTATATTAATAATGAAACAGATTGTCGACATGCATTTTTCATTTGCTATAGAAATGTCCTGAGTGATAAAAAAGATGCTCGGTTTACTTTAATAAAATGAGCAATATCTGGGATAGAAATACATTCATATAACATGGATATTAATCATTTCTCCCTCTCCTCTTTGTTACAAAGTAGTTCAAACTGTGTACGGGGAGGGGGAATATCAGAGAGCTGGATAGAGATAAAGCATCATTTCTAATCTGCAAACATTCAAATAGTCTATCTCAGGAGGGACCAAATGATTGTGAACTAATTTGTTTAATTATATAAAACGATGGGAAGGTGCAGGGCAGAGATCTTTTAAAGACATGATTCTGAGTTCTCTCCATCTAGTCTGAAATCTACTGGATAAAGATTGGGAGAACCCAGGGACCCGTAATAATGGTGTTAGCAGGGAAGGACTTAATATCCAATGCAGTTTAAGACTGAAATCCTTTCAAAGCCTAAATGTAAAGGCTACCGGGGCCAGGTGGTTTACTAAAGGAAGATTTGTGAATTTAGGAGGATGCCAAATATATGCTAAGAGAGAGTATGGCTTAACCCAGTCCTTCTTCAATGCCACCCATCATGCATAGGATGGGTTTTAGCCCATTCCACTATTTGTTGGAAGTGAGTTGCTAAATTATATGGGGTACCCCTATCTAATATCGGGTACCCCTAGACCCCCTCTCGATCAGTCTGCCAGCATTACTTTCCGAGGGACTCTTGCTTTTTACCAGCCCAAATTGATTTTTAATTTTATGCCTAAGGCCCTGTTCATATTATGTGCGTGTGGAAAACGTGCAGAACGCATGTAGTAAACGCACTGGAAAAACGCATGCGCATGCGTTTTTGTAATGCGTTTGTATGCGTTTTTTCCTTATGCGTTTTTGATCATACCTGGAAGAGTCAGCTACACTTCCGACGAGAAACGCACCTCCGAATACGCATACAAAAACGCATGCCATGCGTTTTTAGTGCGCGCCCATTGACTTTCATTATAATGCGTTTCTGTGCGCGACGCACAGAAATGCATCCAACTATGCGTTTCTGCCACGCATACGTTTGCCACGCGTATATGTGAACGAGGGCCATACCTTTGCATTGATTTTTCTGGCCCTCGCAAAACGCACACAAAACGCGTACCTTAAAAACGGACACAAACGCGTGCAGTGTGAACGGGGCCTTACAGTTACTCTTTAAAATTTAAATATAAAGAATGTAAACAGAACCACTCTGATGCAATCAAATCCGAATTCAATGCAAATATAATGTGATCATAATTTATTTCAATGGACTTGATTCACTAAGACAAATAGCATGCCTTATCAAAGTAAGCACACCTTATAAAAGATAACATGCCTTATCAGAGTAGCATAGCGAGCGCTACGAACCCGCATGCTCAGGGCAGGATGAGTGCCATTGCCAATTAGCAAGCATAAATTTGCTATGCTACTCTGATAAGAGGTGTTAACTTTGATAAGGCGTGTTAACTTTGATAAGGCATGCTATTTGTCTTAGTGAATCAAACCCATTGTGTTATCAAAACTGATAAAATTAATTTTAATACACAGAATGTGCAACTATTCAAAGGACTACTATCACAAAAAATAGTAAAATTTAAAGTATGTGCATGTGCACTGTACACATGCTTGTAAGATATACATTTTATCTCAGTGTAAAATGCACTGTAAATAATTTTTCTCCTATGTTGTTGTCGCTTACAGTAGGCAGTAAAAATCTGACAGATCTGGGATTATTCCATCTCCTCATAAGGGATTCTCAGTATTTCCTTTATCTACTGTATAAATATAAAATCGGACATATGTATGTGTACAGTGGCTTGCAAAAGTATTCGGCCCCCTTAAAGTTTTCTACATTTTGTCATATTACTGCCACAAACATGAATCAATTTTATTGGAATTCCACGTGAAAGACCAATACAAAGTGGTGTACACATGAGAAGTGGAACGAAAATCATACATGATTCCAAACATTTTTTACAAATAAATACCTGCAAAGTGGGGTGTGCGTAATTATTCAGCCCCCTTTGGCCTCAGTGCAGTCAGTTGCCCATAGACATTGCCTGGTGAGTGCTAATGACTAAATTCCAAAAACATTCCAAATTCCAAATTCCAAAAACATACAGATAAGTTAATTGGCTCCCCCTAAAAAAAATTGGCCCTAGACTACAGTACTTACACTACATAATATAGACATATGGCAATGGTAGGGATTAGATTATGAGCTCCTTTGAGGGACAGTTAGTGACAAGACAATATATATATACACTGTACAGCGCTGCGTAATATGTCGGCGCTATATAAATACTAAATAATAATAATAATAAATAGAGTGCACCTGTGTGTAATCTAATGTCAGTACAAATACAGCTGCTCTGTGACGGACTCAGAGGTTGTCTAAGAGAATATTGGGAGCAACAACACCATGAAGTCCAAAGAACACACCAGACAGGTCAGGGATAAAGTTATTGAGAAATTTAAAGCAGGCTTAGGCTACAAAAAGATTTCCAAAGCCTTGAACATCCCGCGGAGCACTGTTCAAGCGATCATTCAGAAATGGAAGGAGTATGGCACAACTGTAAACCTACCAAGACAAGGCCGTCCACCTAAACTCACAGGCCGAACAAGGAGAGCGCTGTTCAAAAATGCAGTCAAGAGGCCCATGGTGACTCTGGACGAGCTGCAGAGATGTACAGCTCAGGTGGGGGAAGCTGTCCATAGGACAACTATTAGTCGTGCACTGCACAAAGTTGGCCTTTATGGAAGAGTGGCAATAAGAAAGGCATTGTTAACGGAAAAGCATAAGAAGTCCCGTTTGCAGTTTGCCGCAAGCCATGTGAGGGACACAGTAAACATGTGGAAGAAGGTGTTCTGGTCAGATGAGACCAAAATGGAACTTTTTGGCCAAAATGCAAAACGCTATGTGTGGCGGAAAACTAACACTGCACATCAGTCTGAACACACCATCCCCACTGTCAAATATGGTGGTGGCAGCATCATGCTCTGGGGTTGCTTATCTTCAGCAGGGACAGGGAAGCTGGTCAGAGTTATCGGGAAGATGGATGGAGCCAAATACAGGGCAATCTTGGAAGAAAACCTCTTGGAGTCTGCAAAGGAAATACTTGAGACTGGGGTGGAGGTTCACCTTCCAGCAGGACAACGACCCTAAACATAAAGCCAGGGCAACAATGGAATGGTTTAAAACAAAACATATACATGTGTTAGAATGGCACAGTCAAAGTCCAGATCTAAATCCAATTGAGAATCTGTGGCAAGATCTGAAAACTGCTGTTCACAAACACTGTCCATCTAATCTGACTGAGCTGGAGCTGTTTTGCAAAGAAGACTGGGCAAGGATTTCAGTCTCTAGATGTGCAAAGCTGGCAGAGACACACCCTAAAAGACTGGCAGCTGTAATTGCAGCAAAAGGTGGTTCTACAAAATATTGACTCAGGGGGCTGAATAATTACGCACACCCCACTTTGCAGTTATTTATTTGTAAAAAATGTTTGGAATCATGTATGATTTTTGATCTACTTCTCACGTGTACACCACTTTGTATTGGTCTTTCACGTGGAATTCCAATAAAATTGATTCATGTTTGTGGCAGTAATGTGACAAAATGTGGAAAACTTCAAGGGGGCTTGAAGTGTGGCAAAGGGGGCTTCAAGGAGGCAAATGTGGAAAACTACTTTTGCAAGCCACTGTATGCATGTGCCACCATCTCTCAAAAATGCCTTGCCCGATTTCAACAAAACTACCATTTTTGCACTGTTAATGACAGAGGCCTTAAACCTGCTACAGTCAGCCGCTGGGCGACTGGGGCTCAAATTCAAGAGGAGACACAAACAGCTAATCAGATTTGTTTGATTGATAAACTGCTTCCATTATGACATTATTTATGTCAAGGACCGAAAGCTCACAGACTTGGTCACTGTGTGACTCTGTGTGTCAAGGTTACAAATAGTGGGCAGAGCCAACAACAAAAAATGTTACATGGGGAAATTTAAACTGCAGTCATTTTTACGATGTTAATGGCAGAGTTCTCAAACGTGGCACAGTTGGCCACTGGGTGACTGGGGATTAACATTTAGGAAAGTAGGTAGAGCCTAAAATAGCCAATCAAAATTAACCTATTGATTTTCAAGGGGAATATTTAAATTGCTGCCATTCTTCCACTGTTAATGGCAGACGCCTCAAACCTGCTACAAGCTGTCATTGGGTGAAAGGGTTTCAAAGTCAGAAAAGGGTGTGGAGCCACAAACAGCCAAACAGATTTTTTTCATTTATTTTAATGGGAAAATGTAAACTGCTTCCATTATCACATTATTGATGCCAAGAACTAGTGTTGGGCGAACATCTAGATGTTCGGGTTCGGGCCGAACAGGCCGAACATGGCCGCGATGTTCGGGTGTTCGACCCGAACTCCGAACATAATGGAAGTCAATGGGGACCCGAACTTTTGTGGTTTGTAAAGCCTCCTTACATGCTACATACCCCAAATTTACAGGGTATGTGCACCTTGGGAGTGGGTACAAGAGGAAAAAAAAATTTAGCAAAAAGAGCTTATAGTTTTTGAGAAAATCGATTTTAAAGTTTCAAAGGGAAAACTGTCTTTTAAATGCGGGAAATGTCTGTTTTCTTTGCACAGGTAACATGCTTTTTGTCGGCATGCAGTCATAAATGTAATACATATAAGAGGTTCCAGGAAAAGGGACCGGTAATGCTAACCCAGCAGCAGCACACGTGATGGAACAGGAGGAGGGTGGCGCAGGAGGAGAAGGCCACGCTTTGAGACACAACAACCCAGGCCTTGCATGAGGACAAGAAGCGTGCGGATAGCATGCTTTGTACCACCATGCAGTCATAAATGTAATAAAGATAAGTGGTTCAATAAACAGGGACCACGCGGCAACGCTAACCCAGCAGCAGCACACGTGATGGAACAGGAGGAGGCGCAGGAGGAGAAGGCCACGCTTTGTGAGACACAACAACCCAGGCCTTGCATGAGGACAAAAAGCGTGCGGATAGCACGCTTTGTACCGCCATGTAGTCATAAATGTAATAAAGATAAGAGGTTCAATAAACAGGGACCACGCGGCAACGCTAACCCAGCAGCAGCAGCAGCAGCAGCACACGTGATGGAACAGGAGGAGGCGCAGGAGGAGAAGGCCACGCTTTGTGAGACACAACAACCCAGGCCTTGCATGAGGACAAAAAGCGTGCGGATAGCATGCTTTGTACCGCCATGTAGTCATAAATGTAATAAAGATAAGAGGTTCAATAAACAGGGACCACGCGGCAACGGTAACCCAGCAGCAGCAGCAGCAGCAGCAGCACACGTGATGGAACAGGAGGAGGCGCAGGAGGAGAAGGCCACGCTTTGTGAGACACAACAACCCAGGCCTTGCATGAGGACAAAAAGCGTGCGGATAGCATGCTTTGTACCGCCATGTAGTCATAAATGTAATAAAGATAAGAGGTTCCATAAACAGGGACCGGCAACGGTAACCCAGCAGCAGCAGCAGCAGCAGCAGCACACGTGATGGAACAGGAGGAGGCGCAGGAGGAGAAGGCCACGCTTTGTGAGACACAACAACCCAGGCCTTGCATGAGGACAAAAAGTGTGCGGATATAGCAGCAATGCTTTTTGCCGCCATGCAGTCATAAATGTAATACAGATGAGAGGTTCAATAAACAGGGACCGGAAACGCTAAACCATCCCAGATGTTCATCGGTCAGGTTACTTGGTTGGGGTCCAGGAGTGTTGCGTAGTCGTTTCCAATCCAGGATTGATTCATTTTAATTTGAGTCAGACGGTCTGCATTTTCTGTGGAGAGGCGGATACGCCGATCTGTGATGATGCCTCCGGCAGCACTGAAACAGCGTTCCGACATAACGCTGGCTGCCGGGCAAGCCAGCACCTCTATTGCGTACATTGCCAGTTCGTGCCAGGTGTCTAGCTTCATGCCCGGTTTCAGGTCCAGCGGTGCCAGCCACAAATCCGTCTGTTCCTTTATTCCCCTCCAAATTTCCTCCCCTGTGTGCTGCTTATCCCCAAGGCAGATCAGCTTCAGCAACGCTTGCTGACGCATGCCAACAGCTGTGCTGCACTGCTTCCACGATCCTACTGCTGCTGGTGCTGGGTTAGCATTTCCGGATGAGGTACAGCTTTGAGATGCGTTGGAGGAGAAGGAGTCAGAGAGGTAGGTGCTGCTGTTGTTATCCAGCTGTTTGCGGCGTGGGCAACACCCGCGCCGTAGCAGGTGAGGAATCGCTGCCAGGCTCCACAAGGTTCACCCAGTGCGCGGTAAGGGAGATGTATCGACCCTGGCCGAACGAACTCGTCCAGGTGTCAGTGGTGAGGTGAACCTTGCAGGCAACGGCATTCTTCAAGCTTCGGGTTATTTAGCTGACCACGTGCTCATGCAACTCAGGCACTGCAGAGCGCGCAAAGTGGTAGCGGCTGGGAACAACGTAACGTGGGATGGCCACTGACATCATGCCCTTGAAGCTGTTTGTCTCCACCACTCGATATGGCAGCATTTCGCAGGCCAGAAGCTTGGCTATGCTGGCTGGCTGTTACTGCCACGGCCCGGGGGTCATTTGCTGGCAATTTCCTCTTGTGCTCAAACATCTCAGAGACAGACAACTCAACCGTAGCGCTGCACACCGAAGGGCTGTTGGTTGTTGTGTTTGATGAACACTGGGAGACCTCAAGAGCACTAGTCCGGAAAGTGACAGTGTCAGCATCGTCTGATGTTTGTGAATGTTGTGAACCACGCAATGGCTGGGCTACTGCTGCTGCTGAGGCGGGTCTGGTGGTGAGTCTGGTGAACCCAAGGGAGGCAGTGTTGCTGGTGGTACCCTGTCCTGCCGCGTTTGCCCACAGAGTGGGATGTTTGGATAGAATGTGGCGGCTCATGCTGGTGGTGGAGAGGTTGTTAATACTTTTCCCCCTGCTCAGGCGGGTCTTGCACACCTTGCAAATCGCCATGGTAACATCCTCAGTGCAGTCTTCAAAGAAAGCCCAGACTTTAACTGGCTGAGGACTCGGACCTCGTGCGTGATGTGCTGGTGCTGCTTAACCCACTGCTGGACGCTTGAGAGGTCATCCAAGTAATTATCTGGTCCTGTTCTTTTGGATCTGTGAGGGTTGTTGTCCTGGACAACATGGGCAGTATTGAGTGGGTTTTCTTGGGTGCTCCCCTGTGGCCTGTACGTGAACCGTCAGGGGAAACACCTCTTCCCTTGCCCCTCCCTCTTTCAACGGATTTCTTCCTCATTTCACTTATCCTTAAAGTACACGCTGACTGGCAGCAGTACAGTGGCAGTACAGAAATGCTATACAGTGGTGGGTGAGCGGTGTACCACTATTGTCAGCAGTGACACAGAGCACAATGCTATACAGTGGCGGGTGAGCGGTGTACTACTGTTCCCAGCAGACACAGAGTGGAAGTAAACACAATGCTATATAGTGTGGCTGAGCCGTGTACACAGAGTGGCATTAAACACAATGCTATATAGTCTGCTATATAGTCACCCCGAACAGGGTGATGTTCTGCAGAACCCGAACAGTGGCAAACACTGTTCGCCCAACACTACTGGGAGGGAACGCAGATTTTAGTACCTAAACACACGATACAACATGTTTTCCGGGGTCGGACTCTGAGGCACATACAGATGGTCCCGATCATCATCCTCATCATACAACTCTTCTCCTGAGTCTGACCCACCCACCACCTCTGCCACCCCAACATCCCCAGACACAGACCCCTCATCGTCCTCAACATTAACTTGGGATGCTGGCCTGAGCCAGACCTCCTCCTCCACATCAGGCCCCATCATCTCCTCAATGGCAGCCCTCATTAATCGCTCTGGCGACGGACTGATGGACACAACGTTCTCCTCCGGGGAGGGCTGCTGCTGACCACTGGCTGCTGGGGTGGATGTTATAGCTTGCGTGGGGCGTTGGCTGTTGCTGTTGTTGGGAGTGCTGCTCACAGCGGAGGTCTCTGGGGAACTCATGTTGAGCTCATATAGTGGTTGACGGTGAGTGGAGTATTACTGATCCCAGCAATATACACACTGACTGGCAGAGTACGCAATGCTATATAGTGTGGCTGAGCGGTGTACACAGAGTGGCAGTAAACACAATGCTATATAGTCTGGCTGAGCGAGCGGTGTACTACTGTTCCCAGCAGAATCAGAGTGGCAGTAAACAATGGTATATAGTCTGGCTGAGCGGTGTACACAGAGTGTCAGTAAACAATGGTATATAGTCTGGCTGAGCGAGCGGTGTACTACTGTTCCCAGCAGAATCAGAGTGGCAGTAAACAATGGTATATAGTCTGGCTGAGCGGTGTACACAGAGTGTCAGTAAACAATGGTATATAGTCTGGCTGAGCGGTGTACACACAATGCTATATAGTCTGCTATATAGTGTCAGTAAACAATGGTATATAGTCTGGCTGAGCGAGCGGTGTACTACTGTTCCCAGCAGAATCAGAGTGGCAGTAAACAATGGTATATAGTCTGGCTGAGCGGTGTACACAGAGTGTCAGTAAACAATGGTATATAGTCTGGCTGAGCGAGCGGTGTACTACTGTTCCCAGCAGAATCAGAGTGGCAGTAAACAATGGTATATAGTCTGGCTGAGCGGTGTACACAGAGTGTCAGTAAACAATGGTATATAGTCTGGCTGAGCGGTGTACACACAATGCTATATAGTCTGCTATATAGTGTCAGTAAACAATGGTATATAGTCTGGCTGAGCGAGCGGTGTACTACTGTTCCCAGCAGAATCAGAGTGGCAGTAAACAATGGTATATAGTCTGGCTGAGCGGTGTACACAGAGTTTCAGTAAACAATGGTATATAGTCTGGCTGAGCGGTGTACACAGAGTGTCAGTAAACAATGGTATATAGTCTGGCTGAGCGGTGTACACAGAGTGGCAGTAAACACAATGCTATATAGTCTGGCTGAGCGAGCGGTGTACTACTGTTCCCAGCAGAATCAGAGTGGCAGTAAACAATGGTATATAGTCTGGCTGAGCGGTGTACACAGAGTGTCAGTAAACAATGGTATATAGTCTGGCTGAGCGGTGTACACAGAGTGTCAGTAAACAATGGTATATAGTCTGGCTGAGCGGTGTACACAGAGTGGCAGTAAACACAATGCTATATACTCTGGCTGAGCGAGCGGTGTACTACTGTTCCCAGCAGACACAGAACAGTGAACAGAATGCTATATAGTGTGGCTGAGCGAGCGGTGTACCACTATTCCCAGCAGACACAGAACAGTGAACAGAATGCTATATAGTGTGGCTGAGCGGGCGGTGTACCACTATTCCCAGCAGACACAGAACAGTGAACAGAATGCTATATAGTGTGGATGAGCGAGCGGTGTACCACTATTCCCAGCAGACACAGAACAGTAAACAGAATGCTATATAGTGTGGCTGAGCGAGCGGTGTACCACTATTCCCAGCAGACACAGAACAGTGAACAGAATGCTATATAGTGTGGCTGAGCGAGCGGTGTACCACTATTCCCAGCAGACACAGAACAGTGCACAGAATGCTATATAGTGTGGCTGAGCGAGCGGTGTACCACTATTCCCAGCAGACACAGAACAGTAAACAGAATGCTATATAGTGTGGCTGAGCGAGCGGTGTACCACTATTCCCAGCAGACACAGAACAGTAAACAGAATGCTATATAGTGTGGCTGAGCGAGCGGTGTACCACTATTCCAAGCAGACACAGAACAGTGAACAGAATGCTATATAGTGTGGCTGAGCGAGCGGTGTACCACTATTCCCAGCAGACACAGAGTGGCAGTAAACAGAATGCTATATAGTGTGGCTGAGCGAGGTACACAGAGTGGCAGTAAACAGAATGCTATATAGTGTGGCTGAGCAAGCGGTGTACTACTATTCCCAGCAGACACAGAGTGGCAGTAAACAGAATGCTATATAGTGTGGCTGAGCGAGGTACACAGAGTGGCAGTAAACAGAATGCTATATAGTGTGGCTGAGCAAGCGGTGTACTACTGTTCCCAGCAGTGACACAATGACAGGGGGGACCCTGGCTAGCGTGGCTGGAGCGCGAACTACCCTGCCTGCCTACCCAAAGCTAAACCCACAGACAAATGGCGGAGATATGACGTGGTTCGGGTATTTATTTACCCGAACCACGTGACCGTTCGGCCAATCAGAGCGCGTTCGGGTCCGAACCACGTGACCCGTTCGGCCAATCACAGCGCTAGCCGAACGTTCGGGGAACGTTCGGCCATGCGCTCTTAGTTCGGCCATATGGCCGAACGGTTTGGCCGAGCACCGTCAGGTGTTCGGCCGAACTCGAACATCACCCGAACAGGGTGATGTTCTGCAGAACCCGAACAGTGGCGAACACTGTTCGCCCAACACTACCAAGAACCCCAAAGCTCACACATTTGTCATGGATTGTGTCAAGATTAGAAAAAGTGGGTGGACCGAACAACAACTAAATAAATACCCGAGCAATGCCGGGTCTTCAGCTAGTTTTTTTTTAAAAGTGCTCCCTGGAAAGATCTTATACAAACAAGCCTGCCAGCCTCCCTACTTGCTTGGACACTATTTTAGCAATTGGACTGTGCAATTTTTAATGGTTCCTCAAGTAAATACCTTCACCTTTGGCACCAGCAATCGATGATCACACTTCGTCTCTTATCAATTTTGACGTTTACACAGCTTTTAGCAGATCGATGTACACCATAGATGCTCAAGCAGTTAAGGATTTATTCATATTAAATGGTAATACACAGTGTCAACTTAGTTACATTAAATCAGGAAATAGAAGTCTTGAAAGTAGCATCAGGAAGCACAAATATGTATGACATGAACTAAACTAAGCTAAGAAGTACATTAGCCACTTCCCAACCGCAGGTTTTTTTCCGTTAAAAAACAGAATGATTTTCACATCACACTCCTCCCATTCATTTGCCAATAACTTTATCGTTACTTATCACATCAAAATGATCTATATCTTGTTTTGTTCGCCACAAATTAGACTTTCTTTGGGTGGTACAGTTTGCTAAGAACTATTTTATTTTATATGCGTTTTAAAGGGAATAATAAGAAAAAAACCATTATTTCTCAGTTTTCAGTCATTATAGTTTTAAAATAAAATGTGCTTCGATACATAAATCCCACAGGTTTTATTTGCCCTTTTGTCCCTGGTATTACAACATTTACAGTAAATCATTCCCCTAGTACAATGTATGGCGATAATATTTAATCTGGAAATAAAAATTTAAAAATAAAAATAATATTTTTTTTCCGGTTTGTGATAGTTAATACTATAACAATATTCATGAGCCTTTATTTGCAAAATTAACAGTAATATACCCTCATGACATACATATTAAAAAGGTGAAGTCAACATACATAACATACATATTAAGAAAGGTTCCCCCATGTGCGACTTCACCCGACTTCACCCAAATTTGCCGCATCACCAGAGCCACCTTGTGGGCTACGGTGGGCTGAAGGAAGCCCCAGGTAAGTCAAGTTTTCTGTTTTTTGGTACCGCTCAGGGTCCCTTTATCCTTAATTAATAAGGAATACTTAAACTCCTAGAAAACCCAAATACAGATTGTTGACTCCTCTCTGATTAGGTTGCTTTTAAACTTAAAACATAAAATACCACATAATAAAAAGTTAATTGAAAAAAAAAATCTCAACATTTTACATATATTATGAAGAAGTTAAAGGGGCATTAATTAAAAGGAGAATGCTGGTAATGACATTATTTGTATGATGTGTTAACCTGGTCGTACCAATGGTCTAGCACCATACAAAATAAATGGGATACAGTTGGGGACATCAAACTTGGAGAAGGACTTAGAAGTACTCATCGACAACAAGTTAAATAATCGTACTCAATGCCAAGCCGCTGCAGCTAAAGCTAACAAAATTTTGGGATGCATTAAAAGGGAAATAAAAACTCGAGATGCTAGCATAATATTGCCCCTGTTTAACTCTCTAGTAAGGCCACATCTGGAATATGGAATTCAGTTCTGGGCACCACATTACAAAAAAGATATTGCAGTTTTAGAGCAGGTGCAGAGACGAGCAACAAAATTGATACGTGGGATGGAAGGTCTCGCTTACCAAGAAAGGTTAGATAAACTGGGTTTATTTAGTCTAGAGAAAAGACGCCTTAGAGGAGATCTAATTAACATGTATAAATACATCAGAGGGCAATATAATAGCTTGGCGGATGAGCTTTTTGTCCCTAGGCCTTCTCAAAGGACTAGAGGACATGATCTGCGCATGGAGGAAAAACATTTTAGCCATTTATTTAGGAAAGGGTTCTTTACAGTAAGAGTGATTAAGATGTGAAATGCTTGAAGCCGTTATGGCAAACTCTATACCTGCATTTAAAGGGGGCTTAGATGCTTTCCTTGCATTGAAAGACATCCATGACTACAATTACTAGGTAATGCCTAATGATGTTGATCCAGGGATTTTATCTGATTGCCATCTGGAGTCGGGAAGGAATTTTTCCCTTTTGGGGCTAATTGGACCATGCCTTGTAAGGGTTTTTTCGCCTTCCTCTGGATCAACAGGGATATGTGAGGGAGCAGGCTGGAGTTGTACTTAGTACTGGTTGAACTCGATGGACGTATGTTGGCTGATGGTGTAATGGTTAAGGGCTCTGCCTCTGACACAGGAGACCAGGGTTCGAATCTCGGCTCTGCCTGTTCAGAAAGCCAGCACTAATTCAGTAGGAGACCTTTGGCAAGTCTCCCTTACACTGCTACTGCCAATAGAGCGCGCCCTAGTGGCTGCTGTTCTATCAAAACAAAAAAGAGACGGCACACCACTGGCTCTGCAAACTTGCTGTGTATTAAGCGAATCAAACACTACATGTTACGGATCATTGATCCTTCATCAGGTGTATCAATGATCCGTAACATGTAGTGTTTGATTCGCTTAATACACAGCAAGTTTGCAGAGCCAGTGGTGTGCCGTCTCTTTTTTGTTTTGATGCTACATGAGCTGTATGAGCAGTCCAGCTGAGGCTAGGCACCGGCCAGTGTTCAGGTAATCATAGACCTGAGAAACCGTCTTTTCCATACAATTTGCTTTACAATTGGCTGCTGTTCTACTCTGGCGCTTTGAGTCTGCAAGGAGAAAAGCGCAATATAAATGTTATTTGTCTTGTCTTGTATGTCTTTTTTCAACCAAAATATCTATGTAACAATGTAACCTAAAGATGTGGATACCTGTATTAATACTAGGGTGATAATCATTTATATCTTCCTGCTGTTATCACTTTTATTCTCATAAAAAGTGAGTTCTAAAAACAAAATATCTGAAAACAGCTTGTAACATCCCAATCACATTGTTATTTTATCCCCAAACATAAGTTGAACTGTAAGGAGGGGGTTGAGGCTGCTGCCCACATCGCCTGGCTCTTGGACATGGGAGTATGTTTCTTTTTATCCCAGTGACTTTTGACTGATTATACCCTTCCCTCTTGGAGGTGTGTCAAAAAGCAATAGATGGGTGGATAGTGTAAGTGTGTATTCAGCACAGCAAAATTAAAACAGAAAAGTCCTTATTGAATTCACCTTTTCTCCTAAGTTTCTCCTAGGTGATATTTTCATATCCTATCAATAAAATACATTGTAAGCCACCAGCATGCTAGAAAATACTTTTAATTTTGACAGTATTTTTTTACCTACCATATTTTTTGGACTATAAGACGATCCTGACCATAAGATGCACCTAGGTTTAGAAGACAGAAAAAAGAGGGAAAAATGTATATACTAAACCTTGTGCACCTGTGGTGTAGAGGGGTCTTGTGGATTATGCCCCATTGTACCTCTTGTAGCGCCCTGTGTCCTCCTTGTGTCCTCCTGTGTCCCCATGTGTCCTCGTCTATGTCCCTATGTGTCCCCCTTATGTCCTCCTCTATGCCCCTCTGTGTCCATGTGTCCTCCATTTGCCCCCCTGTGTTCTCCTCTGCATGGGCACAGTACAGAGAGTCTCCGACATGGTGGTGGGTTGGAGGCTCGTATGGGCAGCATTCACAAGTCAGGAACTCCCCGCATTTGGACTATAAAACACCGTGAGTTTTTCCTCTACTTTTGGGGGAGGAAAAGTGAGTCTTATCCTCCAAAAAATACAGTACTTTTTTTCAGTTGGAGAGGGCTGAAAAGTTATTTTAAACAGAAGATGAAAAATTATCTCCTAGGAGAAAACTTAGGAGAAGAAAAGTAAATTGAATAAGGTTTAGTAACTCAAGTCACATTGCAGTTATTTTGGCCACAGGTAACAACGGTAAGCGTAAAAGCACAGTAATTAGCTCATACTAATAAAGGAAGTGTCAATATTTTTTTTAAACTTCTACATGAAAAACAGACAAGGAAAAATGTACAATAATTTTGAAGGTGCGCGTGTGTGCGTGTGTGCGTGTGTGCGTGTGTGCGTGTGTGTGTGTGTGTGTGTGTGTGCGCGTGCGTGCGTGCGTGCGTGTGTGTGTTTTTAAGGTGCATACATTTGAAAAGGGCGCCTGGAAAAAAGGGTGCCTGACATAGATTAAAAAAAGTCATATTCGACAACAAAGGGCACCTGGTGTAGCCCATATGCCACATTCGGCTACAAAGGGCGGGTGCCTGGTGTTGCCAAAAAGCTAGTTTCAGTTTATAAAAAGGATGCTGTTATAGGCAACATTTGTTGGGCTATAAAAGGGCTCTGGATATAGCCGAGAAAAGTGATTACTATAACCTAACTTCTCCCTACTCTCACACAGAACCCTCTCCTGATGGTGCCTAACCCTAGCATTTTTAAGGGCAAGGTGTGAATGAGCAGTTAAGGTTAGGCATATGGGTGGGTGTTTTCAAGGTCAGGGGTGGGAGGCCCAGTTAAGATTAGGTGGGGGGTTAAGTGTGCGTAGGGTGGATGCTTAAGGTTGGGCATGGGGGGTGTTTTTAAGGGTTAGGCGTTGGCGAGGGAGGGGGCAGTTAAGGTTACGCATCAGTAAGGGAAGGTTCTGTGTGAGAACATTGTTAGGTTAAGTTGTAATAGAATATTGGTATTATTTACCAATATTTTTTTTTACAATAATTTACAGCTTTAAATCTTAAACTATCAGTAAGGGCTGGTGCACACCAGAATAGCTTTTCTGAGCGTTTTGTGATTTTAAAAGCTCCTGCTAATGTTATCCTATGTGTGTGTGCACACTGGAGCGATTTGATTTTGTAAAATTCCCCACAGTTTTGCATTAGCAAGAGCTTTTAAAATCTCTAGCATTTAAAAAGCTCTTGTGGTGTTCACCACTCACCAGCCCTAAATTTTACCAATATTCTACTAGCCGAAATTGGGTTTCCAGATTTCTTTGTGCCCTTTTAAGTCTCCAATGAATTAATCACTTATATGTCCACTTCAACCTTTCAAAGTTCTTATATGATCCATATGAGGTTTGAAAACATTTACTTCCTAATAGTAGACAATTTAAGACAAATCAAGTCCATGACCATGTATGTTCAACAGTGTTTTGCAGCATTACGAAGTCAATCTCATAAAGTCAAAGTGCTGTCCTCCACACATCTCCAGCTTTCCCAAATAACAACTTTGTATAACTTTATTGTCCATGGTCATATGTACTGCACTGTACATAAACACAACTAATGTTTTACAATGTAAGTGTAGATATACAAAATAAGCAGAAGGAAACGCAATCTGCAGCAGCTCATAAAAAGACAATCACTAGAATTGAGTTGTAAGGGTGAGACCACCGACTGGCTTTGTGCTGATTTAATTATAAACGTTTGAGTTCAAGAAAGATCTTTGACAGTTCAGATTTTTATCCACACCTCCTGGTCACAATGCTGATCAGAAACAGAAAATTACCAAGCGGGCCTCTGTTCATAGAATATTTTAGACGTATGATGAATTTGAACGCAGTCCTGGAGAAATAGAAGGAAACAAATAATGATTGACTGATTGGTCAGCTTCTCATAGAAGTTCAGCATTGTGCAATATTGTCACACCTGTCTTGTATGGACATAGTAATAGTCACATCAGCATCCCTTTGACAGTATTCACATTTACCACCATCTATCAACAATTCTCTGTCATCAACTATAATCCTAAAATATCATGGCCTCAATTCACTAAGCTTATCTCCTGTCCTTAATAACTTTTCTAGAGTGATCACCATGTTGATGAGGCATGTCCTATTCAGGAAACATTTTACCTCAGGCAAACCTAAAGTTAACTCTTCTGTCTTTAAGTTAACCCTTCAACCCTTAAAATAACTCCAGAGTTAAAGACAGGCTGTTTATTAACTGCGTGTGAAAATAACTACAGAGGAGGTTAATTAACTACAGAGGAGGTAAATTAACTACAGAGGAGGTAAATTAACTACAGAGGAGGTAACTTAAGGAATGGAGAGATAAGTTAACTCTTACTGTGTGGTGGCAAATTTTCTCTTGCCTTATTATCTCCAGCAGGATCTTAGTGAATTGAGGCCCATGTGTGATGTTAAGTGGATTTGTTTGCCTACTGCACTTGGCATCAAGATGAATTAAATCACAGCAGGTAGATTTTGCATGCGTCATTAGATGGACAAAAAAAACCTTTTCCACCAGTGGCGTAACTGCAATTCATGGGGTTTCCTAGTGAAACTTGTATGGGGCACCCCAATGGTCACACCCCTTTCCTTGTCTCC
Organism: Hyperolius riggenbachi; assembly: GCF_040937935.1. NCBI lineage: Eukaryota > Metazoa > Chordata > Amphibia > Anura > Hyperoliidae > Hyperolius > Hyperolius riggenbachi. The sequence continues at coordinate 330,031,632 of NC_090651.1, read as the reverse complement.
CCTTGGTGCCCCTTAAGTGCCCCTTGGTGCCCATCTCACAAGGGTCATAAAACAAGTGTGGCCATCATGATCTTCACACCCATAACATGTGTAGCCACAAAAACGTATGATCTAAGTATAGTCCCCTGTATCGGAGGAAGGGAAGGTTTTTAGTTGGGGCCCCTAGCAGTTGTGGAACCCCCTGTGATCACAGGTGCTGCTCCCCTCTAGTTATACCCCTGCTTTCTAATCCATTGTTGTGATTGCCCACATACCCTCCAGCTCTTATATTTTTTTCTGCTTTGTGGGGGGAACGTAGGTGATTGCTGGATCACTGAAGAAGGGGGAAGAGCCGGAGGGACGCCTACATCCTCACACTAGGGTGAGTTGGTGACACAGCATCAGTGAGGGGGGGGGGGAGGTGACGCCAGCTTGCGTGCTGCAGCTCCTCTTCCATGGCACTTACACCAGCGTACTTTCATTATTACGCTGCACAGTGCGGTACTGAAGGGCGTCAAAATGTCAGAGTAGATCCAGGAGCGGCAGAGACACCCCAAATGTGCCCATGTAATACATATATTACATGGAACAGAGATGGTGGATGGTGATCAAAGTGTTGGACTTAAGGTGCATACGCACATCAAATTTTTTTGTGGCCAATTACTGAACCAGTTTTACCACCTACATGTAGTATGAGGGCCAGACTTGAAATACTACGAACAGATTGTGTAGGTAAACTCTCATACCACGCGGAAATGGGAAAATTGGCCCATCAAAATTGGAAGTGTGTATGCACCCTTAGGTGACATTTGGCTCTAAAGAGGCTGACACTGTGCTGGATTTCATTCAGCAACAGCGCCATGTAATGGCAGCCATGTTTCCTGTGTCAGACTATGGTCTCAATTCACTAAACTTAACTCCTGTCTTTAATAACATTTCTAGAGTTATCACCATGGTGATAAGGCATGTAGTATTCAGGAAACATTTTACCTCAGGCAAACCTAAATGTAACTCTTCTGTCTTTAAGTTAAGGTGAGATCACTAAAGTTAACTCTTCAATCCTTAAAATAACTCCAGAACTGCATATGAAAATAACTACAGAGGAGGTAAATTAACTATAGAGGAGGTAACTTAAGGACTGAAGAGATAAGATAACTCTCTCACTGTGAAAACTTATCTCCACACCTTAATTGATGTGTGGAAGTAAGTTTTCTCTTGCCTTATTATCTCCAGCAGGATCTTAGTGAATTGAGGCCTATGTCTGACATAGGGGTTTATACTGGAAAGTGCCAATTTCAGACCTAGTCTGACACAGGATCTGAGTGGGTTAAATCAGTGCTGATCGTAATGGAAAAAGCTACGCTTACGGATCATTACGCGTAATTTTACGCTATTACGCATTACGAAATTACGCTTACGGCATAGACATTCAATTTCGGTACATGTCTGTAATTACGCATTGCCCTTACGCAATTACGCGTAAGAATACCGTAATTCAAGTTGTTACGTTATAGGCTTACGCGTAAATTCCTACTAGCAATTAATGCGTAAGGTCATGCTGCCAAGCGGAAAAGTTGACGCATGGATCAATGTTAGGTAGCCGCCGACTTTAAGGGTTAATAGCAAAGCCCCCTTAAGTGCTAAGAGCCTCAAATTTGGAGAATATATTAAGGAGATCAGAAGGAATAAGAGGGAAAATTTTTTTTTCAAAAAGACCTTATAGTTTTTGAGAAAATCGATGTTAAAGTTTCAAAGGAAAAATAGATACATTTAAAAACCCGCCGACTTTAACGGTTAATAGCAAAGCCTGCTTAAAATTTAGAAACACCAAATTTACAGGGTATATTAAGGGGATCAGTGGGAATAAGAGGAAAAAAAATTTTTTCAAAAAGACCTTATAGTTTTTGAGAAAATCGATTTTTAAGTTTCAAGGGCAAAAATGTCTTTTAAATGCGGAAAATGTCAGTTTTTTTTGCACAGGTAACAATAGTGTTTTATTTTCATAGATTCCCCCAAGTGGGAAGAGTTTTACTTACTTCGTTCTGAGTGTGGGAAATATAAAAAAAAAAACGACGTGGGGTCCCCCCTCCCAGACCTCTTTAACCCCTTGTCCCCCATGCAGACTGGGATAGCCAGAATGCGGAGCACCGGCCGCGTGGGGCTCCGCACCCTGACTATACCAGCCCGCATGGTCCATGGATTGGGGGGTCTCGGAAGGGGAGGGGCAGCCAAGCTTTCCCCTCCCCCTCCGAGCCCTTGTCCAATCCAAGGACAAGGGGCTCTTCTCCACCTCCGATGGGCGGTGGAGGTGGAGGCCGCGATTTCCTGGGGGGGAGGTTCATGGTGGCATCTGGGAGTCCCCTTTAAAAAGGGGTCCCCCAGATGCCCACCCCCCCTCCCAGGAGAAATGAGTATAGAGGTACTTGTACCCCTTACCCATTTCCTTTAAGAGTTAAAAGTAAATAAACACACAGACACTTTGAAAAAGTATTTTAATTGAACAAAAAACATAACCACGAAAAAAGTCCTTTAATATTCTTAATTAACCATTAATACTTACCTGTCCCTTTAAAAGCCAGTTCCCACGCAATATCCTCGGAAATATACTAATCAGTTACAATGTAACAAAGCTATTACAATGTAACAACTTTGTTACTTTGTAACACCACCGCACCCGACGTCACTCGCCGCCACCGCCGCGTCTGCGCTGACCCGACAGAGCTCTGAGCTATATAGCTCAGAGCTCCCTAAGCATCTTTGTATTTGGGCTCCAAGGAGCCCCATTGGTCCTTAGCAGACCAATGGGGTTCCTTTAAATCAGAAGGAACCCCATTGGTCTGCTAAGGACCAATGGGGCTCCTTGGAGCCCAAATACAAAGATGCTAAGAGAGCTCTGAGCTATATAGCTCAGAGCTCTGTCGGGTCCGTGCGGGACGCTAAGTCCCCGCCGCCTCCCGCTGTCCTCCCCGCCTCTTCCACATGTCACCCACATGTCACCCACATGTGGGTGACATGTGGGTGACAGATGTGGGCGGGGCTGACAGCGGGAGGCGGCGGGGACTTAGCGTCCCGCACTGACCCGACAGAGCTCTGAGCTATATAGCTCAGAGCTCTCTTAGCATCTTTGTATTTGGGCTCCAAGGAGCCCCATTGGTCCTTAGCAGACCAATGGGGTTCCTTCTGATTTAAAGGAACCCCATTGGTCTGCTAAGGACCAATGGGGCTCCTTGGAGCCCAAATACAAAGATGCTTAGGGAGCTCTGAGCTATATAGCTCAGAGCTCTGTCGGGTCAGCGCAGACGCGGCGGCGGTGGCGGCGAGTGACGTCGGGTGCGGTGGTGTTACAAAGTAACAAAGTTGTTACATTGTAATAGCTTTGTTACATTGTAACTGATTAGTATATTTCCGAGGATATTGCGTGGGAACTGGCTTTTAAAGGGACAGGTAAGTATTAATGGTTAATTAAGAATATTAAAGGACTTTTTTCGTGGTTATGTTTTTTGTTCAATTAAAATACTTTTTCAAAGTGTCTGTGTGTTTATTTACTTTTAACTCTTAAAGGAAATGGGTAAGGGGTACAAGTACCTCTATACTCATTTCTCCTGGGAGGGGGGGTGGGCATCTGGGGGACCCCTTTTTAAAGGGGACTCCCAGATGCCACCATGAACCTCCCCCCCAGGAAATCGCGGCCTCCACCTCCACCGCCCATCGGAGGTGGAGAAGAGCCCCTTGTCCTTGGATTGGACAAGGGCTCGGAGGGGGAGGGGAAAGCTTGGCTGCCCCTCCCCTTCCGAGACCCCCCAATCCATGGACCATGCGGGCTGGTATAGTCAGGGTGCGGAGCCCCACGCGGCCGGTGCTCCGCATTCTGGCTATCCCAGTCTGCATGGGGGACAAGGGGTTAAAGAGGTCTGGGAGGGGGGACCCCACGTCGTTTTTTTTTTAATATTTCCCACACTCAGAACGAAGTAAGTAAAACTCTTCCCACTTGGGGGAATCTATGAAAATAAAACACTATTGTTACCTGTGCAAAAAAAACTGACATTTTCCGCATTTAAAAGACATTTTTGCCCTTGAAACTTAAAAATCGATTTTCTCAAAAACTATAAGGTCTTTTTGAAAAAAAAAATTTTCCTCTTATTCCCACTGATCCCCTTAATATACCCTGTAAATTTGGTGTTTCTAAATTTTAAGCAGGCTTTGCTATTAACCGTTAAAGTCGGCGGGTTTTTAAATGTATCTATTTTTCCTTTGAAACTTTAACATCGATTTTCTCAAAAACTATAAAGTCTTTTTGAAAAAAAATTTTTTCCTCTTATTCCTTCTGATCTCCTTAATATATTCTCCAAATTTGAGGCTCTTAGCACTTAAGGGGGCTTTGCTATTAACCCTTAAAGTCGGCGGCTTTTTTATATTATACGGGAGCGTAATATTACGCGATTACGGCAGACTGTGTAATTTCAATGGGAGTTTACTGTCTTACGCGTAATTTGTTACGCGTAAAACGTAACCCATGGTCTACGCGTAATTAATTACGCGTAATACCGTAACCTTACACGTAACGCTTACGGTGCATTTGTAGTGAATTACGATGCGTAATTACGCTAATGCGTAATTTCGGCCCAGCACTGGGTTAAATGGACAAACTGGAACTATTTAAATCCTACACACATGTTAAAGTGGAGGGAGATTAGTACAAACATGGTATGTACACAGGTATGGGCAAGTATGAGAATAGTAATCTTAGGATTGGGTATAGATATTGTATACTGCAATAATTGTATATGGAAGGAGAGGTGGTAGTCATTAGGAAAAACACATTAGTGATTAGTATTGGATTACTTTGGCATTAAAAATATGTTGAGATTATTGTAGAGACAGTGAGTAGTATGTGAAATAATGAGGTTGATTTAAAAAAAAGACATTTTTTTTTTAATTGCCATGCGCAGAGAGCACACAGCAATTTTACCAGTATTTACGCCATTAACATGATGCACATGGCACATCTAGCTAGATTATCTCAGTCAAGCACAGTCTGAGGACATTGTTCTCCTTCTTGTCCATCCCTCTCCATCATGCACCACATCATGGTCCATCTGCCCATATTCTTAGCAATGGAGCCCGTTGCTAACCTCTAGGCTAGTGCCTCATCTGTACAGAACTTGTCCCTGAACTGTCGCCCAAGGGATTGAGTCTCTGGGTGGGGATGACAGTAGTTGTGAGGTGAGGTCACGTGGTAAAGCCGCCCCTGTGATGGAAAGAGACTCTAGAGGAGGAGCGCAGCAGATAAGTGAGCAGCTTCCAAGCTGAAATCTATTAAAATCGAATTACAGTGTGTGGCAGGAAATCCCTCTTTGATTGAAATCTGATTAGATCTATTTTTAGTGCATGTCGTGCAGCCATCTGCCAGTTTATGGCCACCTTAAGACTGTTACAAACCTTCATGTGTTGCACAGGAGTGTTTGGAGGGATTGGAGCATACATATAGAATAGAATTTCACATAGGAATGAAGCTGTTATAGAGAATTAATAATAATATAAAGCATTGCAAGTAAAAAAACAAAAACAAAAACAGTGTCAACAAATTCACATACATACTAATACACATGTGACACAGGAAGCTGTCAATGTTTAGCATTATACCGTAACTTGTGTCACCCTGTGATCTACTGTATGTAGTATGGTGGGCTGGGTAAGTGATTTTACAGTTTGCATTAATGAATTTCACTTGCTTGTGGCTTCACTGGTCTGTTTCAGCTGTGCTTCAATAGTGTATTGGAAAATTATTTTTTATCAGATTTGTGTTTTTTTTTTTACTATCATGTTTTTACTATCATGCTCTGCAAATTCAGTCATCATAATGTTATTTAAAACAACACAAATAAGTATCCAACTTACTTCCTTTTATCTTCTTTATTAGATGGACACCACCAGTCCTGATCAAAATCAATCCAGCTACTACTGCAAACACAATGCCTATTGTGGCTCCGACATCCAATGCACCAAGTGAAGATCCTGAGGTAACTACGGGTGAAGAACTTGGGGAGACTGTAGAATATGTACCTTGGAAAACTGCAGTAACCGAACTTGTAGAAGTTGTGGAAAAGGAATTTTGGGAGGCTGTAGAAGAAAAATGTTTGGAAGCTGTAGAAGCAGGACTTTGGGAGTCTGTAGAAGAAAAACGTTTGGAAGCTGTAGAAGCAGGACTTTGGAAAGCTGTAGAAGAAAAACGTTTGGAAGCTGTAGAAGCAGGACTTTGGGAGGGTGTAGAAGAAGAGCTTTGGGAGACTGTAGATGAAGAACTTTGGGAGACTGTAGATGAAGAGCTTTGGGAGACTGTAGATGAAGAGCTTTGGGAGACTGTAGATGAAGAGCTTTGGGAGACTAAAGAAGACATTGTTAAAACTGTTGTAGAAGAGCCTTGAGAAGAAATTTGGGAAAAGGCAGAAGGAGAGCCTCTGGATGCTGTAGAATAAGAGCTTTGTGAGATCATAGAAGAAGAACCTGGAGGCAAAGTATAAGAAGTAACTGGGGTTGCGGTAGAAGAAGAACCTCTGGAAACTATGGCAGGACTTTGAGAAGCTGTAGAAAAAGAATTTTGGGAGGTTGTAGAAGAAAAATCTGGCAAGGCTGAAGAAGAAAAGCCTCTAGAGACTGTAGGATTATTTGTGAATACTGTAGTAGCAGAACTTTGAGGAAAAGAAGGAGAAGAACTTTGTAAAGTTACAAAGGAAGAAGCTGTAGAAGAAGAACTTTGGGAGGCTTTAGAAGACAGGCTTGGGTAGATTGACAAAGAAGTTTGGGATGCTGTGGAAGATGAACTTTGGGAGGCTGTAAAAGAAGAAACTTGAGAGGTTTGGGATGACATACCTTGAGATGTTGTAGAAGAAGATCCTTGGAAGACAGTAGAAGAGGTTCTCAGAGACAAAATTTGGGGGACTGTGGAAGAAGAAACCTGGGATGTTGCAGAAAAAGAAGGTTGTGAGGCTGCAAAAGAAGAAGCAGGAAAGTCTGTGGAAAAATAAGCCATAGAGAATGTAGAACTTTGAGGGTTGGAAAAAGAAGAACCTATAGAGGTCATAGAAGGAGAACTTTTGGAGGTCATAGAAAAAGATCCTTGAGAGATTGTTGGAGAACTTTGGGGGGTTGTAGAAGAAGAACTTTGGGAGACAGTTGAAGAAGATCCTTGTAACAATGTAGAAGAATATTGGGAGGTTGTAGAAAGAGATTCCTGGAAGCCTGTAGATAAAATATAAAACATTTACAATACAAAGGAAAAAACATGACAAAAAAATAAAATTATAATAATAATAATCCCACACATGATCTGGATAAGATAGAATGCTCCAGCAAAGGCAGTGAGGTCTACCCACATACTCAGGTACTCCACATCAGTGGAAAGATGTGATGGCCGAGCATGGGGTGCACCATCAGCTAAACATGCAATGAGACAACTAACTCTGTGTATACACCGAGGATCCTACAGTGTGTAGCATCAGCTTAATACATGGTTGTGTTTGCAACCTTTGATGTAGATCGCTGATGAACCTACCGTACTCAGCTGTGATATTGGCTTGGCCAGTCACTATGGAACATGGGAGTAAACCTCACTGCCTTTGCACCAGCATATGGATTCTATCTTATCCAGATCATAAGGTTGTTAGCAAGTGTGGCTTATAGACATTGCTCTTGTTACATAAACAGCACTGTTGTCAGATTTTGACTTTGCATGCAGCCGGCCCTCAGCATAGTGACTTATTTCCTTGTATACTTGCATGAGTGATGGGTTTGTTGCATGAGGTGTGAGAGTGTGATGCTGTTATATGTTATGGAGCACTCCATTGCTCTCTGTCCCTACTTTTAATGGTTTTAGCTTATTGTTCATACATGTTTAAATTTAAAGGGAATGTTTTTGTATCAGTTAACACTGTGTTGATCCGCCCATTTTTTATCTATGTATTTAATGCCCTTTATGAGATAACCCATCCTCCCGAATCAGTTAAAAAGGATGCACAGCGCGCTTCTTCATTTGGGTGCTGGCTGCTGTAATTCGGGTGCTGGACTACATCCCCCAGCTTAAAATGTAAATATTGTAGCAAACTACCTTGCTCTATTTTATGTCTCAGCTGAAAAAGTAATTCAAAGAATCCCATATCAGCCTATATCACTCTCACAGACATTCTATCAGAAGAAGCCTAGTGATGTCTCACCTATTGGAGTTACTTGGAGATAGAACAAGAAAGTCTTGCTTCCGATGATATTACTGGCTGTGCACTCATAAGTACCATTTTCGCGGACAGTCACATTGGTGATGTGAAGAGTGGACTGTGAACTGTTTGAATATACTTTAAATTTTCCACTGGTTATATTAATAGGAACAGGGCCTTGATTGAGATGGAACCAGCTGAACTGAGGTTGGAGAACATTCTGATTTAGTGTCACTGTCACTGTTACGTTCCCTCCTTCCTTCACCAATGTCACCAAAGTGCCATTTGGACTTGTGGACTGTGGTCGTTCTGATGGGAGAACACATAAAACATAGGTGGTTACAAAACACTACCACAGTGGATTAACCTAACTTAACTAGTATTATTAATAGAGATGGTCAATGAAGCAATGAGCAGCACCCAGTGATAACCAATACTGTGTTTGCCAAGATTCATGAATGCAGACAGTGGTAAATTGCTCTCACAGAACGTCCATAATCTACATACCTACCTCAAGGCTCATTCTCCAAACACTCCTGTTACCTTCCCGTCATGCTCTTGCGTCATCAGGGAAGATGATGACGCAAGACTGCGAAACCGGTCGGAAAGGTAACAGGTGGCACCATTGTCTATTGATCTATGATTGACCATTACATGCACGCTAATCTTCCGGGGTTCCCAGTGTATGGGCCCCGTATGTGAGTTATTGTTTTTATATTTACTGCCTTTTAAATAAATTATATCTAAATAAACGGGTTACGCTTAGATATTGCTGTTTTTGTTTACCTATGTAAATTCCTGAAACTTTATCTCCATACGTATGTCCACTGGATCTCCACGACGTCTGATGTTCCCTGGATGTTATCTGTGACCTGAGGCATTTTACAACCTTATAATGTGGGTTGTTGGGAGCTGGTAAGCCTTTTCTTGTTTTGATGTTTGGCGGGTACCTACCTCTGAGCATTTGATATATTGTGGTGACAAATTTATCATTCCCTACATACAATGACTTTCTAAACCTGCGCTGACCTTTGATGTAATATTTTTTGAATACCACTATACTAAAAAAATAAAATAAAAAACAAAAAGCCGTGGAGTTCAACAAGAATTTTGTAAATACGATATTGAATATACATAGAATTTATGCTAATATAAGTGTATCAACAAATGTCACCATCCGCCAGGTCCAGATTTACATCACAGGAGTCTATAGGCACAGATGTCCTGGCACCATAGACTTCACCCTCCATGAACCTACGAACCCCTGCCAAACTGCACCACACATGTGCTGGCTGTCTCAGCAGCCTCTTCTCCCTTAGTTCCCTTGCACTTCATAGCTAGGTAGCTAGAGGTGTCCCTTAGCATTAGGTAGCCAGAGGTATCCTTAGTATTAAGTAGCAAGAGGTGCTCTGACTGAAGGGAGATCTCGTCAGTGGAATGCCAAGAGCAAAGTGAGTAACCTCTCATTACACTCTGGCTCTCAGCTCCTGGCTTCTCCAGAGTTAAGTAATGACTGGGTGGTTTATCTTTAAAAACAGCCTGCAATCACTTACTAATTGACATAATCAAGCTAGTGGTCATCATGCTCTCCTTTAGTTCTGGCACCCTGACCTACATCTATGTCAACCATAGTATCTAAGCTATAACAGCCTTCATCCCATTATTTAAGAAGTATGGCGGATAGACCATTGCCATCTCACCGAAAGTTGTGTTGCATCTTGATTTCTTCCCCATGTGGTCTCCTTCACAGATTAGCTCTGGTTGCTGCACCCCATTACCCGTTCTCACATATGTGGTGACAATGTCCTGTCCACTTTGCACTGTGCCATTAAATGTCAGATTAATGTTGGCTGCAGGTGTCCCTCCTGGCCAAGAGCAGGTGAACCTCACGGAATCATTTACAGGTTCAACTCCACAAATAATGCTGTTATTAGTTGGAGACCCTGTAAAGGGAAGAACATTAGCATGGACAAAGAGACATTTATACAACAGACCTGATTCTCCAAGGCTGAAGAAAATTGGACAATTAAAGAACACAAGTGAATCTGGCCTGCATTTATTAAAAATAATCCTCCTACAGGCAAATTTTGCAAACCCTTCTGGATCATATCAGTCCATAGTATGGAGGATAAGCCATTACAATTTAAGTAAAACATTTTGCAACAAAGATGTGTGCATAATTGCCATTTTACCACCCTTTTAACAATCCTTACTGTAGTCAGCTGTGACCCAGACAGAGTTGCAAACTTTTGCCACAGGATAGGAGACACCTTTTATTAAATATATATAAAAAACAATACCTGCGCCAAAAACCAGTGAAATACTGTATTGTTTATTTAAGAACTGATCAATTAAAATATATCAACATTCACCTAATAAATACCATTAAAGGAAGAACGACACCTAGAAGTTGGACAGAATCACAACGGCACTCCCACCAATACACTCTACCCTATATGATTCCACACTCTGGTGTTTTTCTATCTGCCAATAATGCTCTATCAGGATATCCAAAAATAATCCTCATTAGTGGATCACATTAATAAATCTCAATCCTCTTATAGCTTATTTCTTCAGCAATATGCTCTGTAAGATGAATCACACTCCACAGTCACTAGTATTCATCCGCTGTATTCAATAAAACTTGCGACAATAGATAGATCAAAAAAAAAAATCATTAATATTCGCGGGGGTGCACCTCGCCGCAACTCACTTTTAAATATTGGTCCAGGAGAGGGGAGAGAATATTGGAGTCCTTGAAGTTATAGTTCCTCAGTTCTTCCAGCGGTAATGAGTCTCGGCCGAAGACTCACCCGGGTATTCTTACGGCTTCCGCCGTTTTCCACAGTCTGGATCCAAACGGATTGGCAGACCTCCGGCGTACTCTACCGGATGTTCGGGTGACGTCACCACTCACAAAAGCCAATCAGCCGACATGTTTCGGTAGGCACGCCTACCTTCCTCAGGGCTACTTCTCATTGGGTCCGTCTCTTCTTATACACACTCCTTCTCTCCACCCCTTCTCCATTTCCGTAACTCTATTCTTTACATGGCTGTAACATCGCAGCATCTTAGTCTCTTACGGATTTCCGCTCCGCCTCTTTGCATATCTTCAGCTCTTATTCAAATGCAAACAACTCCACATCCAAATTTAACCCATTCGGGGCCAAACTGTTCAACGTGTATATCCATTTCGTTTCTGTTCTCGACATCTTTTTAATAAAGTCTCCTCCTCTCCATTCTTTGTTTACATTTTGGATAGCAAAAAACCTAAACGTTTGTAAACTGCCCCCATGCACTTCAAAAAAATGTTTACTTAGGGGATATTTCTTGTTCTTACTTTTTATGTTATTAATATGTTCCCCTATCCTTGATAACAGTTTCCTTTTCGTCCTCCCTACGTATTGTTTCTTGCAGCCGCATTCTATCACATAGATCACTCCAGTGTTGGTACAATTTAAAGAGTTAGATTGGAACATACAGGGAAGATTGATTAAATTGGAGGAAGACATTATGCAGAGAAAATTAAGAAAATTTGAAAGAGATTTTGTGATTTGTGATGATTTGAAATTTTTTGAACCCATGGAAAAATATTTGCAGGGTACAACTGTGGATCGTATTCAGGAGATAGAAGATATGGTAGAAAGAAGGGAAGATGAGGAAGTGACTCTGACTATTTTAGACGAGTATATAGCAACCCCCGAAATTTCGTTGACTGAAGTACAGGATGCACATGATAAAACGGCAGATAGAGGATGAGAAGTTAAAGCCAAGACCCCTAAAGAGAAGAGTAAGACCCTGAAAGAAGGTAAGAAAGGTGAGACAGAGGGTTCGGATGTAACAAGTACTGGAAAGTTGGGACAGAAGGTGATAGAGGGATTGGTGGAGGGTGGAGGTGGGGGAAGAGTGGGGGGAGGCAAAGGGAGGGATTATAAAGGGGAAGGAATAAAGGAAACACAAGAGGAACCATTGATACAGACCTCTAGAGTGTCTATACCGATTGAACCTAATGTAATTGTACAGGCTCCTAAAGCACCCATACCGATTGAAGCTAATGTTACTATACAGGTCCCTACACATAACCAATTCGCTCCTCTAATGGGATTGCAGAAATCACCAAGACCACCATTGAAGTTTGTTGATTATAGAACAGTATTAGATCAGAGACAGAAAGAGAAGGGAAGAGAAAAAGAGGGGGGGCATTACGACAGGATGAAACTGAGGTCCCATCAGAAACCTCAGAATTTCTATCAAAAAAAATCAAAGAGGACAGAACAATAAAATAACGAATCATTTTTTATATCGGAGAAGAGGGGGAGTAAATGTAGAGGAAAGAGGGGAAGAGGCCTCAGTAAGAAAGAAAAAGTAGCAGATAGAGGTATGGATTAGTGGTGCTCAGCAGAGCTCGAATATTCGAGTAGCTCGAATATTCGAGCTCTTTTTCAGCTATCCGAGCTCGGTATTCGAGCTCCGAATAGCTGTAGCTATTCGAATGGGCTATCCGAGTACACTCGAATAGCCCATTCACTATTCGAGCTATTCGAGCAAACGGCGCTATTCGAGCTCGGTACCGAGCTCGAATAGCGTCATAGCCCAGATTGATGTCCTTAGAGCCAATCAGAGGGCTCCCAGGCCCTCTGACGGCAGCCAATCACAGAGGGGGACCCTGGCCAGCCCCTACCCTATAAATAGCGGCCGCCATGTTCCGTTTCTCCATGCTTGCCTGAGACTTGTACAGAGAGAGAGTTGCTCCTTTGTGCTTTGGCTTAGCAAGTGCTCTATTGTGATCATTTACCTAGCGTTTTTGCTCACCTACACCTGCCATATACACCTATATTGTTGTTAGTTAGATAGACATTGTATTTTAGTTAGTAGCTTGTGTGTTACATTAGAGACAGGCAGCTGCTGCAAGCTTACAGGTTTAGGCCTCAGGGGGGCCTTGCCTCTGTGGGCAGCTGTCCTCTGTTTATTTCTCTCATCTATACCAGTATTTCTGCTGTCCTTTACTAATAGTATTGTAGTTATACTGTACTAGGAGTAGGACACTCACTGACTGTCACTGTTTATAGGCTACTAGCTAGCTCCTGCGTGTGTGCACTCACTCACTGTCTGTGTGTACACACACTCTATTTCCTTCTGATTACTGATAGATTATTGTTAGTTAGTTGTACTTACTGTTACTACTTACTCTTACTGTACTAGGAGTCTAGGACACTCAGTCAGACAGTCACTGTGTTCATAGGCTACTAGCTCCTGCGTGCGGTCACTCACTGTCTGAGTGTACACACACCACCCACACTCCATTTCCTTCTGATCGCTGATTGATTATTGTAATTAGTTAGTTCTACTTACTGTTACTACTTACTCTTACTGTACTAGGAGTCTAGGACACTCAGTCACTGTGTGTTCATAGGCTACTAGCTCCTGCGTGCGGTCACTCACTGTCTGAGTGTACACACACCACCCACACTCCATTTCCTTCTGATCGCTGATTGATTATTGTAATTAGTTAGTTCTACTTACTGTTACTACTTACTCTTACTGTACTAGGAGTCTAGGACACTCAGTCACTGTGTTCATAGGCTACTAGCTCCTGCGTGCGGGCACTCACTGTCTGAGTGTACACACACCACCCACACTCCATTTCCTTCTGATCGCTGATTGATTATTGTAATTAGTTAGTTCTACTTACTGTTACTACTTACTCTTACTGTACTAGGAGTCTAGGACACTCAGTCACTGTGTGTTCATAGGCTACTAGCTCCTGCGTGCGGTCACTCACTGTCTGAGTGTACACACACCACCCACACTCCATTTCCTTCTGATCGCTGATTGATTATTGTAATTAGTTAGTTCTACTTACTGTTACTACTTACTCTTACTGTACTAGGAGTCTAGGACACTCAGTCACTGTGTTCATAGGCTACTAGCTCCTGCGTGCGGTCACTCACTGTCTGAGTGTACACACACCACCCACACTCCATTTCCTTCTGATCGCTGATTGATTATTGTAATTAGTTAGTTCTACTTACTGTTACTACTTACTCTTACTGTACTAGGAGTCTAGGACACTCAGTCACTGTGTTCATAGGCTACTAGCTCCTGCGTGCGGGCACTCACTGTCTGAGTGTACACACACCACCCACACTCCATTTCCTTCTGATCGCTGATTGATTATTGTAATTAGTTAGTTCTACTTACTGTTACTACTTACTCTTACTGTACTAGGAGTCTAGGACACTCAGTCACTGTGTGTTCATAGGCTACTAGCTCCTGCGTGCGGTCACTCACTGTCTGAGTGTACACACACCACCCACACTCCATTTCCTTCTGATCGCTGATTGATTATTGTAATTAGTTAGTTCTACTTACTGTTACTACTTACTCTTACTGTACTAGGAGTCTAGGACACTCAGTCACTGTGTGTTCATAGGCTACTAGCTCCTGCGTGCGGTCACTCACTGTCTGAGTGTACACACACCACCCACACTCCATTTCCTTCTGATCGCTGATTGATTATTGTAATTAGTTAGTTCTACTTACTGTTACTACTTACTCTTACTGTACTAGGAGTCTAGGACACTCAGTCACTGTGTGTTCATAGGCTACTAGCTCCTGCGTGCGGTCACTCACTGTCTGAGTGTACACACACCACCCACACTCCATTTCCTTCTGATCGCTGATTGATTATTGTAATTAGTTAGTTCTACTTACTGTTACTACTTACTCTTACTGTACTAGGAGTCTAGGACACTCAGTCACTGTGTTCATAGGCTACTAGCTCCTGCGTGCGGGCACTCACTGTCTGAGTGTACACACACCACCCACACTCCATTTCCTTCTGATCGCTGATTGATTATTGTAATTAGTTAGTTCTACTTACTGTTACTACTTACTCTTACTGTACTAGGAGTCTAGGACACTCAGTCACTGTGTGTTCATAGGCTACTAGCTCCTGCGTGCGGTCACTCACTCTCTGAGTGTACACACACCACCCACACTCCATTTCCTTCTGATCGCTGATTGATTATTGTAATTAGTTAGTTCTACTTACTGTTACTACTTACTCTTACTGTACTAGGAGTCTAGGACACTCAGTCACTGTGTTCATAGGCTACTAGCTCCTGCGTGCGGGCACTCACTGTCTGAGTGTACACACACCACCCACACTCCATTTCCTTCTGATCGCTGATTGATTATTGTAATTAGTTAGTTCCACTTACTGTTACTACTTACTCTTACTGTACTAGGAGTCTAGGACACTCAGTCACTGTGTTCATAGGCTACTAGCTCCTGCGTGCGGGCACTCACTGTCTGAGTGTACACACACTAAATTTACTTGTGATTACTACTGATTATTGTAACTGCTAGTTGTACTTCCTGACTGTTACTACTTACTTACTGTACTAGGGGACACTCACTCAGTCACCTCACCAACCAACCCACTCCATTAAAGTACCCCACTTTTCACCCGCCCTTTTAAAAAACTTTTGTCTATACGCCCAAAACATTGAAGATGTCTGGAAGTGGCAGCCAGCGCGGTTTGGGCAAGGGGAAGGGCAGCAAGGGAATCAGGAGGAGAGGGAGCAGCATTGTGGCAAGCCGCGGCCGCGGGCGCGCCACCATGCACAGTTCCGCAGCAGCAGCAGCAGCGTCAGTGGCTAACATTCCTCCCATAGCCACTGGCCGTGGACGCCTTGGGCGCCGCCCAGCAGGAGCATCTGCAACTCACGCTGCAGAGACACAGCAGCAGCAGCGTGTAGCACCTGCTCCTATTTTCCTCCAGCCGGGTCGGAAACGTCCCATTGAGGAAAAGGATGCAGACACTGTGGTGCAACTCATGACGGAGGATGAGCAGCCCGCCATCAGCTCTGCATCCGAGGCCTCCACCCTCACCACCACCACCACCCCTGTTCGCAGCAGCCGCCCAGCAGGGTCTGGGGAGGAGGCCAGTTCACCGTCACTCGCCGACCTGTCATTCAGCAGTCTTTTGACCCCAGGCATCATGAGTAAATTGTCTGCTGTTGTTGGCGATCTTGAGGAGGAGATGCTGATGGGCACTTTGGGGGATGAGGGATTGGACAGCAAGACTGTGGCGACAGTCAAGCAGCCCATCCATGCATCAGGAGAGGAGTTTGGGGGGTCCTCATCCCAGCAGGACATGTTTCAGGAGGGGGAGGATGATGATGACCCGGTGACAGACAGAGACTGGGTGCCACCACCTCCAGGGGATGTCGTCCTCAGCAGCTCTGAGGAGGAGGAGGAGGATGCGCTTGTGGGCCTTGCAAGGAGGCGCATCATTGCAAGCATTGGCAGCGTCCCACACCCTGCTGGTGTCTCAGGCTCAGCAGCAGCAGCATCAGCCAGTACCACCACCAGCCGCACCCAAGCCACCCCCCCAACCACCACAGGGAGACAGGCAGCAGCGCTTCCATGCCGTAGGGGGATGTTTAAGTCACCAATCTGGCGATATTTCACCATGCCCACTGTGTACAGCAAGTACGCCACTTGCAACCACTGTCAGCGGAAGTTGAGCAGAGGTGCAGACCCCTTAAAGTTCTGCACCAGCTCGCTCATCAACCACCTTGCGGCTAAACATTTCCACCAGCATGAGGAGTTCCAGAGGCTGAAGGCATCTGGTGCTGGCAGTGGCACCACACCCATCACTGCACAGCCTTCAGCAGCAGCAACAGCAGCCACCCGCCCTCCTGCTCCTCCAGCAGCACCAGCAGGAGTGCGGAAACGCACTGCTCCTCCCCCC
This sequence comes from Hyperolius riggenbachi, assembly GCF_040937935.1. Taxonomy (NCBI): domain Eukaryota; kingdom Metazoa; phylum Chordata; class Amphibia; order Anura; family Hyperoliidae; genus Hyperolius; species Hyperolius riggenbachi. The sequence continues at coordinate 330,014,685 of NC_090651.1, read as the reverse complement.
TCTGCAACTCCTGCCGCCGACACTGAGGCCTGTTCTGGCAGCCAGTCCTCAGTGGCCTCCTCCGCTGTGTCTGCTGATTCCCGTGTCAGCAAAAGGCCACGCCAGAGCCTTTTGAGCGAGTCCTTCCAGGGGGTGGTTAGGGCTCTGCCTCCCAGCAGCCGTCGCGTGCGGCAGCTGAACGGCTTGCTGGCACGGGCCATGTGCTCCCAACTCCTGCCGTACACGCTCGTGCAGGAGGGGAGCGACATTCGTGCGCTGCTTGCTTGCGCAGCCCCAGACTGGCAGCTCCCCAGCAGACACTTTTTCTCCCGCAAGGCCATTCCTGCACTGCACCGCTTTGTGATGGCCAATGTGGAGCGAGGGCTGGAGCACGCGGTTGGTGAAAGGGTCCACGTCACCATGGACTCCTGGAGCAGCCGCTTCGGGACAGGCCGCTACCTGTCCTTCACTGTCCACTGGGTCAGCTTGGTGGAAGGGGGTGAGGATGGGAGAGCAGCAGCGGGCACAGCAGCAGCAGCAACACAGTGGGTGGTGCCACCCCGCAGGCTCAGGGGAACTGCAGCAGGTTCCTCCGATCCTCTGCCATCCTCCGGCACACCTGGCCAAACCCCCCGCCTCAGCAGCAGCGTGAAGGCCCGCCACTGCCAAGCGCTGCTGCACTTGGTCAGCCTTGGGAAGACCAAGCTGACGGCAACCCATGTGTTGGCCAAACTCCAGGAGCAGGAGAGGATTTGGCTGACCCCCAGAGGCCTCAGAGTCGGAGAGGTGGTGGCCGACAATGGGGCCAATCTGGTTGCCGCAATACACAGGGGAAACCTGACCCACATCCCCTGTCTTGCCCACGTGCTGAACCTGGTGGTGCAGAAGTTCCTGCGCACCTACCAGGGGATGGGCGAACTGCTGGAAACGGCAAGGAATGTTGTGCGTCACTTCCGGCGCTCGGCTGCAGCCTGTGCGAGCCTGGAAGACGTGCAAAAGGAGCTGGATCTGCCACGCCATCGGCTGATCCTTGACGTTCCGACTCGCTGGAACTCCACCCTGGCGATGTTGGAGCGTCTGGTTGAACAGAGGCACGCTGTCAAACAGTACCTTGCCCTGGCCACTGTTTCCGCAGCTCTGAGAAGGGACAAGACCAGCAACTTCCCGTCCATCGTCCCCGATGATGACTGGAGGCACATGCAGCAGGTGTGCTTAGTGCTGGCTCCCTTCCTGCAGGCCACAAACATGGTGAGCAGGGACCATGCTATGGTCTGCGAGTGGGTGCCCCTGGTTTCTCTGCTGAACAGGGCCCTCGATGCTTTGCTGGAACAGGGAGCGGCAGCCTTGGACCAGCAGGAGCGGCAACCAGCTGCGCAGTCCACCTCTGAGGGGGAGGAGGAGGAGGACTTGGTGGAGGTCCCTGACCTGGCTGCTGATGAGGGGGATCAGCACAGCGCAGCTGAGTTGGTGCGGGGGTGGAGAGAGGATGAGGCGGCAGAGGAGGAGGATGAGGACAGCACTGACGTCGATGTGCCAGCAGACGTGGCCCGCCTCTTCCCAATGGCAGCGCACATGCTGACGTGCCTGCGCAGGGACCCCAGGGTGATCCAGATGAAGCAGAGGGAGGACATCTGGATCAGCATGATGTTGGACCCACGCCTCAAGGGGAAGTTGAGCCAGTTCCTGCCGCCTGCAGGAGGAGACCCAGCGCAACAAATAAGGAGCTTGCAGCAGGCCCTTGTTGAGCGCTTGGAGGAAGCCTTCCCCCAGCCTTCCACCCCCACTGTCCAGCAGCCAGCACAGAGGCAGCAGCAGGTGCCTGCATCCAGCAGCAGCAAGCGCCCCACAGACCTGCTGTCTCTCAGCCACGAGCTCTACAGGACTGTAGAGGCTCCGGCAGCAGTGACTAGAGAGGAGATGCATGCAGCAGCATCCTCCTCCGGTCACAGCCAGCGCCTGACCCGCATGGTGGCTGACTACATGGGGTCGTACAGCGGGCTTGACAGCGATGCCCCTGTTGATCCCATGGAGTATTGGGTCAAGCGCATGGAGATCTGGAGCGAGCTGGCGCAGTACGCCCTGGAAGTGCTGTCCTGCCCCCCTTCCAGCGTGCTGTCCGAGCGCTGCTTCAGTGCAGCTGGTGGCGTGGTCACCGAGAAACGCTCACGTCTGTCTCACAAGTCTGTGGACAGACTGACGTTTCTCAAGATGAACCAGGCGTGGGTGGAAGGCGAGTTCCTGGCCCCTGTTGTCGGCGAGAGGGGGACATGAACTGGCTGCCGGAACCATCGTTAATGTGCCTTACCACCCTTTACCACCTCCTGGCTCCTGCTCACTAAGCCAGCCTGGTTCACTTTGACTATTACGTCGCCTGCAGCCACACATTTTACACCTACAGTGGGCTGCTGTGTACTGCCCTTCTGCTGTCTGTCTGTGTTTCCCACTGCCAGGGTACACAGATGATTTACCTTCTGCTGCCACTCTGCCACCAGCTATTACGTCAAACAATAGCTATATTGGTTGCAAAACCAAAAACCAAAAAACCATAAAAAAAAAAAAAAGGTTTAATTTTTCTGAGGTGCCCGGGTTGAAAACTGTGTTGTCCCAGTTGTGTATTGGACACAATGTGGGCTGCACGACCGCTGTCTGGGACCTCCTGTTGTGTTTATTTACAGCCCTGGTATCACCGCTAGGTACCAGGGCTATTATGTCACGCTGCCTACCTGCTGCCACACTCACACTGCTCCTCCATACCTCCTCCTGCTGCTGCTGCTGCTGTCTGTCTGTGTTTCCCACTGCCAGGGTACACAGATGATTTACCTTCTGCTGCCACTCTGCCACCAGCTATTACGTCAAACAATAGCTGCTCGCCTACTCCTCCATTCCTCCTCCTGCTGCTGCTGTCTGTCTGTCTGTGTTTCCCACTGCCAGGGTACACAGATGATTTACCTTCTGCTGCCACTCTGCCACCAGCTATTACGTCAAACAATAGCTATATTGGTTGCAAAACCAAAAACCAAAAAACCATAAAAAAAAAAAAAGGTTTAATTTTTCTGAGGTGCCCGGGTTGAAAACTGTGTTGTCCCAGTTGTGTATTGGACACAATGTGGGCTGCACGACCGCTGTCTGGGACCTCCTGTTGTGTTTATTTACAGCCCTGGTATCACCGCTAGGTACCAGGGCTATTATGTCACGCTGCCTACCTGCTGCCACACTCACACTGCTCCTCCATACCTCCTCCTGCTGCTGCTGCTGCTGTCTGTCTGTGTTTCCCACTGCCAGGGTACACAGATGATTTACCTTCTGCTGCCACTCTGCCACCAGCTATTACGTCAAACAATAGCTGCTCGCCTACTCCTCCATTCCTCCTCCTGCTGCTGCTGTCTGTCTGTCTGTGTTTCCCACTGCCAGGGTACACAGATGATTTACCTTCTGCTGCCACTCTGCCACCAGCTATTACGTCAAACAATAGCTATATTGGTTGCAAAACCAAAAACCAAAAAACCATAAAAAAAAAAAAAGGTTTAATTTTTCTGAGGTGCCCGGGTTGAAAACTGTGTTGTCCCAGTTGTGTATTGGACACAATGTGGGCTGCACGACCGCTGTCTGGGACCTCCTGTTGTGTTTATTTACAGCCCTGGTATCACCGCTAGGTACCAGGGCTATTATGTCACGCTGCCTACCTGCTGCCACACTCACACTGCTCCTCCATACCTCCTCCTGCTGCTGCTGCTGCTGTCTGTCTGTGTTTCCCACTGCCAGGGTACACAGATGATTTACCTTCTGCTGCCACTCTGCCACCAGCTATTACGTCAAACAATAGCTGCTCGCCTACTCCTCCATTCCTCCTCCTGCTGCTGCTGTCTGTCTGTGTTTCCCACTGCCAGGGTACACAGATGATTTACCTTCTGCTGCCACTCTGCCACCAGCTATTACGTCAAACAATAGCTATATTGGTTGCAAAACCAAAAACCAAAAAACCATAAAAAAAAAAAAAAGGTTTAATTTTTCTGAGGTGCCCGGGTTGAAAACTGTGTTGTCCCAGTTGTGTATTGGACACAATGTGGGCTGCACGACCGCTGTCTGGGACCTCCTGTTGTGTTTATTTACAGCCCTGGTATCACCGCTAGGTACCAGGGCTATTATGTCACGCTGCCTACCTGCTGCCACACTCACACTGCTCCTCCATACCTCCTCCTGCTGCTGCTGCTGTCTGTCTGTGTTTCCCACTGCCAGGGTACACAGATGATTTACCTTCTGCTGCCACTCTGCCACCAGCTATTACGTCAAACAATAGCTGCTCGCCTACTCCTCCATTCCTCCTCCTGCTGCTGCTGTCTGTCTGTGTTTCCCACTGCCAGGGTACACAGATGATTTACCTTCTGCTGCCACTCTGCCACCAGCTATTACGTCAAACAATAGCTATATTGGTTGCAAAACCAAAAACCAAAAAACCATAAAAAAAAAAAAAAGGTTTAATTTTTCTGAGGTGCCCGGGTTGAAAACTGTGTTGTCCCAGTTGTGTATTGGACACAATGTGGGCTGCATGACCGCTGTCTGGGACCTCCTGTTGTGTTTATTTACAGCCCTGGTATCACCGCTAGGTACCAGGGCTATTATGTCACGGCGAGCTGCCTGCCTCATTGACTGCCTGCTGCCACACACTCATCCTCCTCCTCCTGCTGCTGAATTTACCTCCTGCTGTCTTTGTGTTTCCACTGCCAGGGAGCACATACAATGGCGCTTCCAACATGCGTGCGCCCACCAGCTATTTGTTACGCTCAAAAATAGATGCATTTCTTTAAAAAAAAATTGAAAAGAGAAATACGTGAAGAAGATTAAGACTATATTGAAAAGGAAGGAGAAGAAGAAGAAGAAGAAGAAGAAGAAGAAGAAGAAGAAGAAGAAGAAGAAGAAGAAGAAGAAGAAGAAAGATAAAGAAGAAGAAGAACAAGTATATACAGTAACACTACTGAACAAAATTAAGGACACAACTTCTCTTTCCACATTTTTTTTTAAAGGAACATCCCCACATAATCACTTGCTGTTGTTACTTGGAAAAAAAGAGGTTTCTTGCATCATTCACCCTCAAAACAAGTGTTGGAAGCTATTTAAGGCCAATTCGAATAGTCAGCTCGAATAGTTAGCTCGAATACCGACTCGAATAGTGAGCTCGAAGTCCGAGGTCGAATCGAATAGTAAAAATTATTCGACTCGAATATTCGAATGACCTCGAATAATTTACTATTCAAATTCGACCAAACTCGAATTTTAAAAAGGGGTATTTGAGCACCACTGGTATGGATCCAAAAGAAGTGAGGGACGAGATTTTTAATTTAAGCAATAGGGAGATAGATCCAGCAGAGGTGTCACTTTTAAACAAAGGTTTAAAGTTTGCCCCAAGTAACAAACTGAATAAATTTGACACCTTTGTTGGGATAAAGAAGTACATGAGACAACTCTGTCTAAAAAAATATTTCCTAAAAAAACCTATAGTCCAGAATGTATAGAATGATGGATTCTCACATACTAATTTAAAAGAGAAGTCGAAATGTAATCCTAATCAAGAAATTAGTGATTCGATGATTAAGTTTGAGACAATGGTGCTTAATGACGTAAGGAAGGTAAGGATTAATAACGCCCCAAATTTGACCTCACGAGAAAGGAATGCAATTAAATAATTAAGAGATGATGAAAGGATTATAATTAGACCAGCAGATTAGGGGGGAGGGGTCGTTATACAGGATAAAGAAGAATACAGTAGAGAAGCGGAACGCCAACTACAGGACAGTGAGACGTATATGCCCTTGAAAAGAGACCCCTGCACGATATATCAAAGGGAGTTAAAAGTACTTTTAGATAAAGGGAGGGATCAAGGAATTCTCCTTGAAAGGGAATATCAATATATACTGCAATCCCACCCTAGATTGCCAGTTTATTATCACCTCCCCAAAATTCATAAGAGGATAAGTGACCCACCCGGGAGACCTATTATCTCCGGGATTGGGTCACTGACTTCAAATTTGTCTGAATATATAGATAATTTTCTCCAAAAAGCAGTAATTCAAACACGGTCTTATGTTAAGGACACTGGGCATATTTTACGTACATTGAACCAATTTGATTGGAAGGAGGAATATCTGTTATGTGTGGCGGACAATCAGTTCCCTGTATACTATCATTGATCACAAAATGGGGGTACAGGCGGTGGAATACTTTTTAAGAAAGGTTACAGATTTAGCAGACCAACAGATTGATTTTATAAAGGAAGCTATTATGTTTATATTGTCACATAACTATTTTTATTATGATTCCAAATATTATCTACAGAAGGTTGGGACAGCCATGGGGACTAGGTTCGCTCCGGGGTTCGCAAATCTGTTTATGGCTTATTGGGAGGAATTTATTTTGGGGGGACTTGAGGGCCCCGGGGCGGACCTCGTCCTATGGAAACGTTTTATTGATGACACATTGTTCATATGGAAGGGAGGAAAAATTAAAAATATTCCTTGACTGGTTGAATATTAAAAACGAATACAATTTGACTTTTATTTGTGAATATAGTGAGAAAGAAGTCAATTATCTTGATTTAAATATTTTTATAGAGAATGCTACAGTTAAAACATGGACATATTTTAAGAAGGTAGACACTAATAGCTATATTTTTCTAGATAGCTGTCATCTATTGAAATGGCTAATTACCATTCCAAGAAATCAGTTTACTCGAGTGAGAAGAAACTGTACAGAATTGACAGATTATGAAGCGCAGGCAGAGGTCTTGAGAAAGAGATTTTAGAAAAAAATTATGATGCCTGTGAATTGGAACGTGTAGTTGAGACGGTTAAGATTTGTTCTAGAGAGAGTTTATTGATTGAGAAAAATAAAAATAAAGAGATTCCACCACTCTGTATAAAAATGCAATATAACCAAAAGACAAAGTCTATACGTAATATAGTGGAAAGATATTGGCATATACTGCAACAAGATAAGACCTTAAATGGTATTTTAACGGAAAAACCAAAATTCATTTTTTAAAAGAGCTTCTAATATTAAAAGTATGATTGCACCTACAGTTGTGGACTGTAAAAATGAGCAAAAAAAAGAAACAAGGATCCTTTAAGAGATGCAGATTTTGCATGCCCTGTTGAAATACTAAATATGAAGCTCCGATTACTAGTTTTATGTCTACAGCCACTAATGAGGAATTTGATATAATGGACAGCCTAAATTGTACCAACACTGGAGTGATCTATGTGATAGAATGCGGCTGCAAGAAACAATACGTAGGGAGGACGAAAAGGAAACTGTTATCAAGGATAGGGGAACATATTAATAACATAAAAAGTAAGAACAAGAAATATCCCCTAAGTAAACATTTTTTTGAAGTGCATGGGGGCAGTTTACAAACTTTTAGGTTTTTTGCTATCCAAAATGTAAACAAAGAATGGAGAGGAGGAGACTTTATTAAAAAGATGTCCAGAACAGAAACGAAATGGATATACACTTTGAACAGTTTTGCCCCGAATGGGTTAAATTTGGATGTGGAGTTGTTTGCATTTGAATAAGAGCTGAAGATATGCAAAGAGGCGGAGCGGAAATCCGTAAGACACTAAGATGCTGCGATGTTACAGCCATGTAAAGAATAGATATGAGTTACGGAAATGGAGACGGGGTGGAGAGAAGGAGTGTGTATAAGAAGAGACGGACCCAATGAGAAGTAGCCCTGAGGAAGGTAGGCGTGCCTACCGAAACATGTCGGCTGATTGGCTTCTGTGAGTGGTGACGTCACCCGAACATCCGGTAGAGTACGCCGGAGGTCTGCCAATCTGTTTGGGTCCGGACTGTGGAAAACGGCGGAAGCCGTAAGAATACCCGGGTGAGTCTTTGGCCGAGACTCACTACCACTGGAAGAACTGAGGAACTATAACTTCAAGGACTCAATATTCTCTACCCTCTCCTGGACCAATATTTAAAAGTGAGTTGCGGCGAGGTGCACCCCACGAATATTAATGATTTTATTGACCCTTTTTTTTAAATCTATCTATTGTTGCAAGTTTTATTGAATACAGCGGATGAATACTAGTGACTGTGGAGTACAGAGCATACTGCTGAAGAAATAAGCTATAAGAGGATTGAGATTTATTAATGTGATCCACTAATGAGGATTATTTTTGGATATCCTGATAGAGCATTATTGGCAGATAGAAAACGCCAGAGTGTGGAATCATATAGGGTATAGTGTATTGGTGGGAGTGCCGTTGTGATTCTGTCCAACTTTTAGGTGTCATTCTTCCTTTAATGGTATTTATTAGGTGAATGTTGATATATTTTAATTGATCGGTTTTTAAATAAACAATACAGTATTTCACTGTTTTTTGGCGCAGGTATTGTTTTTTATATACATTTTTCTTAACATAGGGGTGGAGAGCTTAACCCCTTTTATATCTTGCAGCCTAATATTAAAGTTAAATTGAGCACTACAACTGCAAATACAACTTTTATTAAATATGTTTTGGAACACATTATTAACAAGGGCCAACATGACCAACCTTTACAGAATTGGTTGGTTTTGCCATCAGCCTTGGATTTTTCTCATGGTGATTTCCCATAGGCCTTTCATTAGGTTCTCTCTCTAACAGTGGAAGATATTGTAAGGGTTCATGCCTTTAGTAAGCTACACTTCCATCAGAGATCACAGACCATGAAGGAGCAAATCCAAATGCTTTTCAAAATGAACAGGTTGCAAAACCTCTAAGGAAGGAAACACTGATTAGTCTAAAGGTGGTCGCACATGATACAATAACAAAAAATAGGTTTTTCCATTTTTGTTTTATAAAAATGATTGGTTCCAGTGAGAAATGTCATCAAATTTCCCATTTTTTTATAGAAGTCGTTCAGGAGTAGCAGAAAATTATGATACATTTTTAAGAAAATTGCAGGGTGTATGATAGAATGTCATTTTCTTGTTTTAAAGACCAAAGCAATTTTTTTGAAAAATCTTTGATCATGTTTTTAAAGTGTATTCCCAGTGTAAGGCTCTCTATTATTACTGCTGGAATCAGCGAGATGTAGGGTTAAATACTCACCTACTGGCCTGTAATGACAGAAAAGCCACCCTCTCCTTGGCAAAGCCGCCATTGGGCTCTTCCAAAGAGCTTCAGCAGACCGTGAAACATGGCCTTACAGATGGAGGGAGTGGGTGGAGGGAAATTTCTGTAATTAATCAATTAGCAGGTGAGTAAAACAAGCCATGATCATTAGGGAGCCTTGCCCAAAGACTCCTCACCATTTTATGTACTGGCTTGAGCTGGAATTCAAACCCGTGTCAAAGGGCTCAAATTCCACATGAAAGGCCTTACCAGGACACTATCCAGCTGACATCAAAATGATGACATTTTTGGTTCCACATATCCAGGGATGATCAATGAGATGCAAAAGCGATTCATTCAAAGCCTTCCGAGGGTCCCCAAAGGTGTATTCGACAAGTTGGTCAAATGCGTTCTATGGGGATGAGTGTGTGGAACAAGAGGACCAAGAGTGGGCAGGGAAGGCACAATAGGATCCAGAGCCATGCCTCTCCATAGATAAGTAACAGATTTTTAGATTTACTTTAATGCCCCTATAAGTGGGATAAGTGTACATGCTCTCATCTAATTGTTTACAGTGATTGCCAGGGCTACAGTAGACCATAGCAAGCGTTGCTGAAATGTAAATTCATTTTTAGTTGTGTACTTAAAGTGTTTATTATTATTGAGGTTTATAATTGATTTGCTGTATCAGTGTTGCCAGTTGCAATCACAAAACCAATAATTCACAGACTCTTCAGTAACTTTAAGCAGCCCATACACTCAGCCGATTTTCTGGCCGACCGATCGATCGCGGTCGATCGATCGATCGATCGATCGCAAATCGGTTGGCCAATCGACCGATCGACGGCCGATTTCGATCGATTTCGATGGATTTCCATCGAACTTGCAGGGTGGAAAATTTAGGTCGATCTGATGAGATTGCTTATCAGTTTGCATTGGCCTTAATGGAAATCTGATGGCAAAAAAATGCCATCAGATCGAATTTCAACAGATTTCAAACTGAAATCTATTGGAATTCTATTCTGGTAAAAAATGTTCTAAAAACGCATCAGATAGATCATCAGATGCATTTCTTATCTGTCTGCTGCCAATCTGACGAGTGTATGGGCACCTTTAGCCTGGGTGCAGTATGAACAATGAAGGGGTTGCAGACATTAACCTACTGATTAGAACTAATTTAGTGATGATCATAATCAGCTAATTACAATAAAGCAAATTGTAACTTAAAGAGTAACTGTCAGGCTGCAAAAGCTAATTTAAACCTCTATTCTCCTGTGTTAAACAGTTTACAAGGAAGCCAAAAAGGCAATATTGAAGTTAAAAATCTCTCTTACTTTGATGTTTGCTGAATAGCAAGGCTCTGTATTCCCAAGCTCCTAAGGAGGCCGGCAGGACGCATAACAGATACTGCAAAGCATTCTGCGGCTGCTTCTTCTCCCCAGTGCACTCCCTTGGTCCTCCCCTTCATTTCCCTATCCTGCCCTAAGGCTGCTTTCACAGTGGGAAGTTACAGGCTCATGTTACAGCAGCTTGTAACAGCAGCCTAACTCACAGCACTGAAAAATCAATGTGCTGTTCACAGGGCACATGTTCCGTTATAGTATACTGTGTGAGTCCGCTATTGTTCCTAGCCACATGGCTAATTAATATTCACTGCACAGTAGTGTTTTCCGAATCATGAACCATTAGGATCTTTGATCCTGATCTTTTTTGTGAGTCGAATCAACAGGAAGCAAGGTAAGGGAGGATATTACATCACAATTGGCTTCATACAAGAGAGACAAACATGGAACCTGCCATGAGCTGTCAGGAGCATCATTCTCTGAAAATACTATATAAAAATTCTGTGAAATCCAAACGTGGACATTGAAATGCATATGTAATGTAAGTACAGCCAATATTTAGCTACTGATATATGTGTTTTTTTTTCTCTGAGACCCTACACCTAACAGCTCCTCTTTAAATGTATGCAATTACACCCACACATAATTACAAATTGTAAATTCAATCCATTTCGTGGAATCCATTCATAATTTTGTGTAACTTTGTGCCAACTTTTGCGGTTCATAGCAAAGCCCCCGTACATGCTATCGTCCACAACATTTCTGCATAAGTTAAGTTGAATAGAGGGTACAAGTCACACAAACAATTTTTCAAAAAGAACTTGAAGTGAAAACACAAAGAAAAAATGCTTTTTAAACTGTCACTTTTCTGAGTTTAAAAAACAATTTTTCCTTAGCATTTTTAAAATCAATTTTCTCAAAAACAAGATCTTTCTGATTTTTTTTTTACTTGTACACACTATTCTTCTTAATATATGTAGTAATTGTGGTGACAATAGCATGCATGAGGGCTGTTAAACGCTAAGTTCGGCCCGAAATTAAGCCGAAATGCTAAATTGCGGTTCTTGATTACAATTACAGATGAAAATAATTACGATTTTCCCAGAAAATGTCGCATTACGATTTTGCATTGCAATTGCAAATTTTGATGCAAAATTATAGCTATGCAAAATTTGTGCTCATGACTTGTCTCATTTTTAATAGTTCTATGCCAGATTTGTTGGAACACCTATGTTTTCCAATATTTACCACCATCCTTGCTCCTGAATACCAGTATAAATGTTTGGCAGGCAGGCAGTCTGAGTTGCAGCTAATCATTATACTCTCTGCTATATTCTTGCACCACATACATTGTGAAAGCTTTTTTTACTCTTTATACTTGAAATAATAAGTGACAGACTACTTACAGGTCAGATTTACACTCAGGGCATTGCTGATTCCAACAGCTGTTCCATTAAAAGCTGCACAGGTAAAGTTACCGGCATCGGTTTTTGAGACAGGGCTAATGGTCAGCGTAGACTGTATATTGAAGAGACCTGTAATAATCTGATGGTGTGGATCTCCGGGCAATGGCTGTCCATTCAAACTCCAGTGGATATAAGCATTTGGGTTCTGCGTCTTACAATACAGGGTCACTGAATCTTGTCCCGCCAGGAGCCACGCAGTTGTGTTACTGGTCAGTATTATAGTTGCAGAAGCTGGAACTACAAAGTAAAGAGCAAATTACAGTTGGTAGAAGAGTGTAAGCCTTAATGCTAGAATTTGGCCAGAATTTCACCAGGGTTAAAGAGACACTGAAGCAAAAAAAAAATGATGATATTATGATTTGTATGTGTAGCACAGCTAAGAAATAAAACATTAAGATCAGATACATCAGTGTAATTGTTTCCAGTACAGGAAGAGTTAAGTAACTCCAGTTGTTATCTCTATGCAAACAAGCCATTAAGCTCTCCGACTAAGTTAGTCGTGGAGAGGGCTGTTATCTGACTTTTATTATCTCAACTGTTCCTGGACTATTTACTTTTCCTCTGCTAGAGGAGAGGTCATTACTTCACAGACTGCTCTGAAAGACTCATTTTGAATGCTGAGTGTTGTGTAATCTGCACATATTATAGAATGATGCAATGTTAGAAAAAACACTATATACCTGAAAATAAAAGTATGAGAATATTTTCTTTGCTGCTAATCTTCTAGTAATTATTCATAGTACACAACCAATTCACTATATCATATTTTTTGTTCGCTTCAGTGTCTCTTTAAGACTGCCTCATCTCTGTGGAGGATTAAGGAGTCTAGAGTCTATTCTCCTGTTTTCCTCTCTGGTCTCCTCTTCTCACTCCCGCTTACATGATTTCTCTGAATCCTCTCCACTACTCTGGAACACCCTCCCTCAATACATCTGCCACTCACCCACACTTACCCTTTTTAGGAGCAATCTGAATACACCTCTTCAGGCAAGCATACTCTCCCACCTAGGACACTTCAGGCCACTGATCACCATTTTTACCATCTCATACACAGCTTCCCTTTACCTACGGTCCTATCCCTTAAATCTTTACTCTGTAAGGCCTTTTGGCAAGGGCTTTTTTCTCTTTTGTCTCACAATGCTGTGTAATGTGTGTGCATACCTCCCATGCCTGTGTAGAAATATGTAGTTGGTTTGTTCATTGCATCAGCGGTAATCCACCATTGTCTGGTATTTACTGATGTATTGTTTATTTTGTATTGTGATACCCTGTGCGCTGTTGTACAGCACCACAGAAGATGCTGGCAGATTTATGAATGCACAGAGCCAGGGATTGCATTTACATCCTACTAAACTGAAAGATGCTTCTTCCACCAAATGGTGCACCCCATACAGAAAAGGTTAAAATTCAAACGTGACCCAAGTCAAGGTAGTAACTTTGGCTCCCCATGGTAGCCTTTCTGATAAGCAAGGGTGAGAGTGGGGTCAAAGAAGGTGGCAGCTGAGCTCCTTAACACCCAGTTGGCGCCAAGCACCTGCCTAGTTTGCCTTGTGGATGATCCTGCTCTGGCCCCATAAGTCAGTAAACCTTTGTTTTCCTTCCACGTTAAATGGTGAAGATCTGTGGAGGAGTTGCCTTGCCTCCTTCTTGGGAAAATGATAAAGCCTCAGTTGAGCCAATAAGGGCCTCCTCCTCCCACTTTTTGGTTCCACTTAACACTGATCCCTAGAGTGATGTTAGGGGGTCTTGAAAAGCTTTAAGGCAGCAATTTAGATTTTGACACAGCAAATATTTTAAATTGTTAAGCTATAAACCCAGTGGGATATGTAGCCGAGCTCTGATGCCCAAAGGATCCATTACTCCATTACCGATCTCTAAAGATGAGCTTCCAAATTTCATGGAATTTCAATTTTTGCATCAGAATGCAGAATTCTGATTCAGAATGCGGAATTTGGTATGCCCCGCAGCAGGACTGTTCCTTATATATGCCTCCTGCCACATTACGGATGTGCGCACTCTCCGCTGTCTCCTGCATGTGCTCCTGCGTTCATTTTTGTCACTGCCGGTTAGTAGGGAGATCAGTGAATGGAAACGCAGTTCCCATTCATTGACCTACATCCCGTGTCAATGCTCCCTGGCATCAATGAGATGCCTGCGTCATTGTATCGAGGGAAGTAACACATCCACGCATTACTTCCTGTTCGCCTACTTGTAGTACGCTAATAGAAAATAATGCACGAGGGCATCTTGTGGCCAAATAGAACAATTACACATACATACATTTATTTTAATAAAAAGACCCACACTTATATTTTAAGAGAACCTAAACTGAGAAGGATGTGGATTTTTCCTTTTAAAATAATACCAGTTGCCTGACTCTCCTGCTGATCCTCTAATACTTTTAGCCACAGCCCTTGAACAAGCGTGCAGATCAGGTGCTCTGACTGAAGTCAGACTGGATTAGCTGCATGCTTGTTTCAGGTGTGTTATTCAGCCACTAATGCAACTAAAGAAAAGGAAACATCCATATCGCTCTCAGTTTAGGTTCCCTTTAAAATTTTTGCATAAAAAAAAAATACAATAAAAAAAAAATACAATAAAAAAAATAAAAAAATAGTTACCTTAGGGACTGCACTTTTTTAATAGGTATGTCAAGAGGGTATATTACTGTTATTTTTTTAAAACATGGGCTTGTAATTACTGATGGGTGCAAAACTGAAAGAAATGCACCTTTATTTCCAAATAAAATATTGACACCATACATTGTACTAGGGAAATATTTGAAACATTGCAATAATTGGGACAAATGGATAAATCAAATGTGTGGCTTTTATCCACAGTAGAACATTTTATTTTAAAACTATAACGGCCAAAAACGGAGAAATTATAGATTTTCCTATTTTTTTATTATTCCAATTAAAATGAATTTAGAATAAAATAATTCTTAGCATAATGTACCACCCAAAGAAAGCCTAATTGGTGGTGAAACAAGAACATGATATAGATCATTTCTTTGTGATTAGTAGTGATATAAGTTATTAGCGAAAGAAAGGGAGGAGCGCTGAAAGGTGAAAATAGCTCTGGTCCCAAAGCGGAAAACCCCTCAGTGGACAAGTGGATAAAGGCGTAGGGGAGGGTTCTCCAACCTCTGGCAAATATAAGTGTGTTTGTATATATATATATATATATATATATATATGTATATATATATATATATATATATATGTGTGTATATATATATATATATATATATATATATATATATATATATATATATATATATATATATATATATATATATATATATATATATATATGTGTATATATATATATATATATATATATATGTGTATATATATATATATATATATATATATATATATGTATATATATATATATATATATATATATATATGTGTATATATATATATATATATATATATATATATATATATATATATATATATGTATATATACACACACACACACACACACACACACATATCCCAACTCATGTTATAGAGGTAACGCATTGTTAGTATTATGAGCATAGGCTGTTTGCTGTCTACTCACAGCATTTATATAGGCAGGTGAATCCTTCCCGTAGTTACATAGTTATTTCAGTTGAAAAAAGACTTGTCCATCGAGTTTAACATCACAAATCATTTCCCTGAGTAGATCAAAAAATAATTTTCCTACAACTAGAAGTCATAGCTGTGGATGCCTTTCAAAGTTGAGAAAGCAATCAAGACCATTTATTAAACTGAATTAATTGAGTTTCAATTTTTTTTCTAAATTATGAAATTCTCACCCAAAGCTGCTGGTATCCTGATGCAATAAGCAATGTTCTGCTCTTATGCAAAGGAAAACGATGTCACATCGTCAATAATATTGAGCGATGAATAAAATAAATAAAGTAAAAAAAAAAAAAAAATAAGAAAAAAATAAATCTCAATCAGATTGCTACATGCCTGTGCACCAGATGAAAGAAGAGGTCCTCCATTTTGTGTTTCAGTTGAAATAATAAGAAGCAGTAATCTGATAGCTGCAGCAGCTCTGCCTTTGAATTTCATCTCTAGAATCCAAGTTTCTGTTGGCAGATATATTGTCCTACTCACCTAACAGAATACAAACCAGGGACCAGAAGCGCCAGACTGGATGGAGTTCCATGTCTGTGGTCCACCTTGCTCCTCCGTGGTCCTCACCGAGGTCTAGTCTCCTTCTGGGTATACAGCTAATATTTACCTGGAACCCTTGACTTCTCTAAAAGTGCAGAATTATTTTTGATTGAAGTCTTTCCTTTTAATGAGCCACATGAGAGGTGAGGTCATTTTGCATTGCTTACTGTATAACAGTTTCTTGTTCCTCCTTTACACAAATGATATTGATTGATATTGACTGATATTGACCGCCCTATTTGTAGAAGGAAGGTGAAGTTCAGAGCCTGTTGAATCAACATTTTAACGGCGGGAGAGAATTTCTAGCTGATTTTTATATGAAGGTGCCCATTGGGGACTCTTTTACACTTGCATTTCAAGTGTGCATTGCGTTATTCTTTTACCACAGGGTGATGCAATGCAAGTGAATGTGGCCAATCACACTTGTGGTGTTGCGTCGCACTGCACCAAAAGTATCCAATCCGCCACAATCCTGATGCACAGCCTGTAGCGCGTTACCGCAGGGGCCACACTTAATGGGCAGTACTTGGGGCAATGGAAGTCTATGGGTGATGCAGGTAGTGTAAACGACGGAGCACAGTGCATCACGGGATGCATGCATGGACCGACAGGAATCCCAGTGTCTTACATCCTGCCCAGCAGGAAGTACGTCACTAAGCAGGGGGCGGCACTATGCATATGACCCTGTCAGCACACTCAGCCTCAGGGTCATGTGATTCATTTTTTTTGCGTTGTGGTGGGATGCAGCAGGAGCATTGTATCGTACCACAACGCAAAAAAAAAGTGTGAAACTGCCCTAAAGGTTCAATATTTAGTGAATGGTCTTTTTTTTTTTTTAATAATAAGTTCATTCAAATTGAACAAAAACATCATATGTGATTGATCCATGGCATTAAAGTATCCAAACTATTCTGGATATTGAAACTAGCTCCGATTGTATGAATTAAAAAAAAAATCATGCCGATCAAACAGTTCTTTAAAGGGAACCTGAAGCGAGTACAATTATTTAAAATAAACACATGACGTTGATGCAAATGAATATTACATACTAACCTCAGTTCCTCTCAGAAACTCACCATTTTCTTCTTACAGTGATCCCTTCCAGTTCTGACAATATTTTGTCAGAACTGAAATATACCAGTTGTCACACGCCCCCTAGTGGCCAGACCGCACAATGCCTTCCAATCGGTTTCAGCACACAGACCATGCAATTGGTGCACAGAAACCACTGGAATTTGACAGCAGGCCGGCTAGAAGGGAGCTTGTGAGTTACGGTAACAAAACTTACACACTATTTCAGGGTAGGAAACTGCCACCATCCTGCAGAAGGGCAGGAGACCTAATCTCACTGACTAATACCTGCAAACAAAATGGTTAAACACACTCTATTTTATCTAGCTATCAACCGTAGTAGCCATCGGCGTACCTACCGGGGATGCGACCCCCTCAGCTGCAGGGGGGCCCGGGGCTGCTCTGGGGCCCGCTCACTGTGCGTGGGGGGAGCGCTGCTCTGGACCCCAATGTGCTCAACTGGCCGCAGCGTCTAATAGACGCTGCGCCAGTTCATGCCCCGCTCCAGCAGCCTGCATAGTCTCCGGCAGGCAGAGCAGGCTACGGCAAGATGGCCGCCGAAGATGCCCTACACTGGAGACTATTTGTGTCTCTAGTACAGGGCTTCGGCAGCCATCTTGCCGTAGCCCTGCACTCTGCCTGTCAGCGCGGGAGATGTGCTGCAGGAGGACTCGGGGAGCTGCGAGCCAGATGCCGGGAGAGGAGAAGACTTCTGTCAGGTAAGTGAATTGGTTTTTTTTCACAGGTGCATTTTTTTTTCTAGTGTCTGCTGCCTACATTGTGATTTTCAGGTGTCTGCTGCCCACATTACGATTTTCAGGTGTCTGCTGCCCACATTGCGATTTTCAGGTGTCTGCTGCCTACATTGTGATTTTCAGGTGTCTGCTGCCCACATTACGATTTTCAGGTGTCTGCTGCCCACATTGCGATTTTCAGGTGTCTGCTGCCTACATTGTGATTTTCAGGTGTCTGCTGCCCACATTGCGATTTTCAGGTGTCTGCTGCCCACATTACGATTTTCTGGTGTCTGCTGCCCACATTGTGATTTTCAGGTGTCTGCTGCACACATGATGATTTTCAGGTGTCTGCTGCCCACATTATGATTTTCAGGTGTCTGCTGCCTACATTGTGATTTTCAGGTGTCTGCTGCCCACATTACGATTTTCAGGTGTCTGCTGCCCACATTGCGATTTTCTGGTGACTGCTGCCCACATTGCGATTTTCTGGTGACTGCTGCCCACATTGTGATTTTCTGGTGTCTGCTGCCCACATTACGATTTTCAGGTGTCTGCTGCCCACATTGTGATTTTCAGGTGTCTGCTGCCTACATTGTGATTTTCAGGTGTCTGCTGCCCACATTACGATTTTCAGGTGTCTGCTGCCTACATTGCGATTTTCAGGTGTCTGCTGCCCACGTTACGATTTTCAGGTGTCTGCTGCCTACATTGTGATTTTCAGGTGTCTGCTGCCCACATTGCGATTTTCAGGTGTCTGCTGCCCACATTGTGATTTTCAGGTGTCTGCTGCCCACATTGTGATTTTCAGGTGTCTGCTGCCCACATTACGATTTTCAGGTGTCTGCTGCCTACATTGTGATTTTCAGGTGTCTGCTGCCCACATTACGATTTTCAGGTGTCTGCTGCCCACATTGCGATTTTCTGGTGACTGCTGCCCACATTGCGATTTTCTGGTGACTGCTGCCCACATTGTGATTTTCTGGTGTCTGCTGCCCACATTACGATTTTCAGGTGTCTGCTGCCCACATTGTGATTTTCAGGTGTCTGCTGCCTACATTGTGATTTTCAGGTGTCTGCTGCCCACATTACGATTTTCAGGTGTCTGCTGCCTACATTGCGATTTTCAGGTGTCTGCTGCCCACGTTACGATTTTCAGGTGTCTGCTGCCTACATTGTGATTTTCAGGTGTCTGCTGCCCACATTGCGATTTTCAGGTGTCTGCTGCCCACATTGTGATTTTCAGGTGTCTGCTGCCCACATTGTGATTTTCAGGTGTCTGCTGCCCACATTACGATTTTCAGGTGTCTGCTGCCTACATTGTGATTTTCAGGTGTCTGCTGCCCACATTACGATTTTCAGGTGTCTGCTGCCCACATTGCGATTTTCTGGTGACTGCTGCCCACATTACGATTTTCAGGTGTCTGCTGCCTACATTGTGATTTTCAGGTGCCTGCTGCCCACATTGCGATTTTCAGGTGTCTGCTGCCCACATTGTGATTTTCAGGTGTCTGCTGCCCACATTACGATTTTCAGGTGTCTGCTGCCCACATTACGATTTTCAGGTGTCTGCTGCCTGCATTGTGATTTTCAGGTGTCTGCTGCCCACATTACGATTTTCAGGTGTCTGCTGCCCACATTACGATTTTCTGGTCACTGCTGCCTACATTACGATTTTCTGGTCACTGCTGCCCACATTGCGATTTTCTGGTGTCTGCTGCCCACATTGCGATTTTCTGGTGACTGCTGCCCACATTAGGATTTTCTGGTGTCTGCTGCCCACATTACGATTTTCAGGTGTCTGCTGCACACATTATGATTTTCAGGTGTCTGCTGCCCACATTACGATTTTCTGGTGTCTGCTGCCCACATTGCGATTTTCTGGTGACTGCTGCCCACATTGCGATTTTCTGGTGTCTGCTGCCCACATTACGATTTTCTGGTCACTGCTGCCCACATTGCGATTTTCTGGTGTCTGCTGCCCACATTGTGATTTTCAGGTGTCTGCTGCCCACATTACGATTTTCAGTTGTCTGCTGCCCACATTACGATTTTCTGGTCACTGCTGCCTACATTACGATTTTCTGGATACTGCTGCCCACATTGCGATTTTCTGGTGACTGCTGCCCACATTAGGATTTTCTGGTGTCTGCTGCCCACATTACGATTTTCTGGTCACTGCTGCCCACATTGCGATTTTCTGGTGTCTGCTGCCCACATTGCGATTTTCTGGTGTCTGCTGCCCACATTGCGATTTTCTGGTGTCTGCTGCCCACATTGCGATTTTCAGGTGTCTGCTGCCCACATTACGATTTTCTGGTGACTGCTGCCCACATTGCGATTTTCTGGTCACTGCTGCCCACATTGCGATTTTCAGGTGTCTGCTGCCCACATTACGATTTTCTGGTGTCTGCTGCCCACATTACGATTTTCTGGTGTCTGCTGCCCACATTACGATTTTCAGGTGTCTGCTGCCCACATTAGGATTTTCAGGTGTCTGCTGCCCACATTACGATTTTCTGGTGTCTGCTGCCCACATTACGATTTTCAGGTGTCTGCTGCACACATTATGATTTTCAGGTGTCTGCTGCCCACATTACGATTTTCTGGTGTCTGCTGCCCACATTGCGATTATCTGGTGACTGCTGCCCACATTAGGATTTTCTGGTGTCTGCTGCCCACATTACGATTTTCTGTTCACTGCTGCCCACATTGCGATTTTCTGGTGTCTGCTGCCCACATTGCGATTTTCTGGTGTCTGCTGCCCACATTGCGATTTTCAGGTGTCTGCTGCCCACATTACGATTTTCTGGTCACTGCTGCCCACATTGCGATTTTCTGGTAACTGCTGCCCACATTATGATTTTCTGGTGTCTGCTGCCCACATTGCGATTTTCAGGTGTCTGCTGCCCACATTACGATTTTCTGGTGTCTGCTGCCCACATTGCGATTTTCTGGTGACTGCTGCCCACATTGCGATTTTTTAGGTGTCTGCTGCCCACATTACGATTTTCTGGTGTCTGCTGCCCACATTAGGATTTTCTGGTGTCTGCTGCCCACATTAAGATTTTCTGGTAACTGCTGCCCACATTGCGATTTTCTGGTGACTGCTGCCCACATTGCGATTTTCTGGTGACTGCTGCCCACATAAGGATTTTCTGGTGACTGCTGCCCACATTAGGATTTTCTGGTGTGTGCTGCCCACATTATGATATTCTGGTGACTGACTGCTGCCCACATTAGGATTTTCTGGTGACTGCTGCCCACATTACGATATTCTGGTGACTGCTGCCCACATTAGGATTTTCTGGTGACTGATGCCCACATGGCGATTTTCTGGTGACTGCTGCCCACATGGTGATTTTCTGGTGACTGCTGCCCACATTGCGATTTTCTGGTGAACTCTGCCCACATTACGATTTTCTGGCCCACATTACGATTTTCTGGTGAACACTGCCCACGTTACGATTGTCTGGTGAATGCTGTCCACGTTACGATTTTCTGGTGAACGCTGCCCACATTACGATTTTCTGGCCCACATTACGATTTTCTGGTGAACACTGCCCACGTTACGATTGTCTGGTGAATGCTGTCCATGTTACAATTTTCTGGTGAACGCTGCCCACATTACGATTTTCTGGTGAACTCTGCCCACATTACGATTTTCTGTCCCACATTACGATATTCTGGTGAACGCTGCCCACATTACGATTGTCTGGTGAATGCTGTCCACGTTACAATTTTCTGGTGACTGCTGCTCACGTTACGATTTTCTGGTGACTGGTGCCCACATTACGATTTTCTGGTGAACTCTGCCCACATTACGATTTTCTGGTGAAATCTGCCCACATTATGATTTTCTAAAGGCCCACATTATGATTTTCTGGTGAACTCTGCCCACATTATTATTTTCTAAAGGCCCACATTACGATTTTCTGGTGATTTCTGCCCACATTACGATTTTCTGGCCCACATTACGATTACGATTGCCCACTTTACAATTAATTTACAGTGAAACGCTGCCCTATTACGATTATTTGGCACCTATGGGGGGGGGGCCCCGTCCAAATATTCGCAGGGGGGCCCAGTGATTTCTAGTTACGCCCATGGTAGTAGCGATGCTTCGGAACGCTAGGATTTTTTCTGTGTTGCTGAATAGCAGAGGTAGCTGAACAAACAAATGACTTTTTAGAAGTCTTTTATCATAAATGCAATATAAATAACTAATATATACAGAAAGTCATTAAAATCAACAATTATAGAGACATTCGTAGGCAGTATGAAAATAAAAATAAGGGAAGAAATAAATGAATACTTAAGCTCAGGTGAAAGTGTCCTTTTGGAAAAGAAATGCTAAGTCCTTGGTTTCAGAGTCAGGCGACTCAGCGTCAAGGTCCAAACAAGTTGGATGCCAGCATGTCCTCAAGCTGGCAAGGATATAATCAGGATGATGTTTCAAAGAGGAGGACATTGATTTTGGGTCCTCTGCCATTTTTATACCCCTGACACAGTAAGAGGGAGTGAGGGCAGGAACCACACACCCCCTTAGAACATGAGATGAGCCCCCCCCCCCTTCCCCTGGGGACCAAAAATCATATCTAACCATATATGGACTCTATCTCACAGAACCGTACAGGTCTGGGCAGATTTAATAACAATTTCAGGTCAGTCCGAATTTATCCAGTACAATGATACCAAACACGAGGGGTAGAACCCCTGTGGTATCACCAGGTTACTTTGGAACTGCCTAACGGACAGTCCATAACTCAGAATGTTCTTTAATCTTCTCAGTACCAGTGCCAGGCAAAGTCCGACACACTTTGCGAGTTTGAAAGGCCTGGCAGCCTTGCAACACAAGAAATATGACAAATATAGCAGTTTATGGATTATTATTGACATCTAAGAGTTACAGCAGGTCAGTTCTAGGTGAGGAACTCAGATGGGGGTCTTTGAAGCTAAGACTGCAGAGCTAAGTGTCAGCTCCCCTGCTGAGATCGGTGCCAAGTAGTCCCAGCTCTCTCTCCTTTGAATTGGTTCTGTCAAGCTCCAATCTGGCTTCATCTGATGGATGGGCCCTTACCACAGCTGGGTGCCTGGGAAACTTCCTCTGAGAAATTGCCTGAATGGCCCTGGCCATTTGGTGTTAGGGGAGCAAAGTGATCTTTTGAAAGAAACAAAAAAAAATGTCATTATGAATGTCATTCTGATTGCTGCAATGACTGCGCAAATCTAACCGGGAAGCGATCAGAGAACTGGCTGCGCGGTTGTTCCCGAAACGCCTATGCTTCTCATGGCTGTTTCGTGACACCAGTTGCTGTCAGTAATATATCAGTAGCTGTCAGTAATAACTGAATGTGCAAGGTAATGTCCATGTTTCCCTATGGCTCAAGTGGGTGATATTACAGTTTAACAGTGTACTGACCAGGAAGCTGTTATGGAGTAATGGCCATTTTCAAAATGGAGGACGGAGAATTCCATTGATCACAGTGGACAAATGGGGCGCACGAGAGGAGAAAGAGATTGAGCAGAAGACTACACAGGAGGTAAGTATGGCCTGTGTTTGGTTATTTTGACTTTTTATTTTCAGTTCAGGCTCTCTTTAAAGGGAAGGTCCAAAGAGTATAAAAAGAAACAATCCACTTACCTCGGGCAGCCGTCCTGTGCCCTCGTTGCAGCTCCGGTGACTCCCGATCCCCTCCGGTGGAGAAGCCAACCTCGCCAGGTCGTCTTGCAGGTCGACTTCTGACATCATCCGGACTGTACTGCGCAGGTCGCATGCTGGAACGCAAGTGGAGGGGACTCCGGCCCATTGGCGGGGAGCGAGCTGCGGCGGGGGCACGGGACGTCTACCAGGGGCTGGAGGAAGACCCAGGTAAGTGGATTTTTTTTATTTTTTTGCACCTTGGATGTATTCTTTAAGGAAACAATCAATATTGTGATAGTTCAGGATCATATGGTCGCATAATCTTCTGTTTTCATATAATACAATCTGAATAATCTGATTGAAAATATGATTTTTACTAAAAATTGGACTGTTAATGGGCACCGTAAGTGCTTTTTAAGTTGCTCTTTGGGCTTACCTATATTGTACATCTGGGGATGTACACAGGATGTTAACCCTATGTCTGCTTCCATGAAAGCAGGAAGTAGACACACTGCTGATTTATTTCAGGATTTCTGTCAGCTGTAACAAAGAAAAGTTTTTCTGTAAATGTTATTATGCTGTTGCTTAGCTTTTAGAGCAGAAAGGAAGTTGCGAGTTCAGGGGTCCGCTTTAAGACAATGGTACTCTGCTAGGATAGGGTAGGAAAGCTCTCCATTCCTATGAATCCTTTGGGCTGGCATCGCTCAGGGGGTGGAGCCACATGTTGGTGGGCTACAAGTTCCCTGGGGAATAGTAACCTGCATGGGGGTCAAGGAGTCAAAAGCACGTGGGAGGGGGATGCTATACTGTGCATTTTTTAAATTCTAAAAGAAAATGTGTACCATCACATAAATTTCACCTATTGACTGGAGGAAAAGAATCTTCCAAACAAGGTAAAAGGATGGTTAAGCTAATGACTGAAAAACCACTACACATTGAAGCTTATGGTCTAAAAGGTAATTTTTCCCATCAAAAATTATTTTCATAAAAACTATTTGAAATTTGCATGCAAACTGACAATGTTCACAGAAAAGAAGCACTTTCCCATTTCAAAGATTTTCTTTGGGAAAAAAAAGGAAAGGAAATTAACATGTTCACACTATTGGCTCTGAAATAGTTCCACATTTAGTAATGAACTAGCCGACCCGCGGCGTAGCATACGCCGCATAAGGGGTGGAGGGCAGGAAGGGGGTACTGGGCACAGCGGCGGTTCCCCATGTGCACTCCCCCTCCAGCTTAAGCTCAGCAGAACTCCCCCTCACCTGAGTCCCCCATGTGCACTCCCCCTGCAGCTTAAGCTCAGCAGAACCCCCCTCCCTCACCTGGGTCACCCATGTGCGCTCCCCCCTCCTGCTTAAGCTCAGCAGCAGCCGCCACTATTAGTAAGAGGCAGCGGGCGGGGATGACTCACCTCTTCCGCGTTCCAGCGTGCGTTCCACTGTCATCACTTCCTGCAATGCCGCCACTGTGTTGGTGTAATTTGCCTTCTTAAAACAGAAGGAAATCTGCAATAATTCAGCTATAAGTGAACATTTGTGATTACCCACAATGCACTGCTACTAAATATGCAAATTATCCCTTTTCACCCTTGGTAGGCCAAGCAAGCATCCAGACCCCGCTGGTGTATAGCAAGTGTACAGCTTTAAATTTTACACAGCCATATCAAACCCACATGTAGACAGCCTAGTTCAGACTTTTGGTCCTCATCAGTACATGGCAGGGATTGATACAGCTGTATGAGATAGGGCTTGGACCAGTACAACAGAGTAACCAAGCAGCTCAGGGTGACCCAAACTATTTGGAATGTATAGCGGGATAAAAGGGACCAAAAAGCCCTCCTACTAAAAAAAAAGCAAAGCTTGGTGTAATTTGCCTTCTTAAAACAGAAGCAAATCTGCAATAATTCAGCTATAAGTGAACATTTGTGGTTACCCACAATGCACTGCTACTAAATATGCAAATTACCCCTTTTCTTCCTTAGTAAGCCAAGCAAGCATCCAGAACCACTGGTGTATAGCAAGCCTATAGCTTTAAATTTTACATAGCCATATGAAAACCACATGCGACAGCCTGTTTTGGACTTTTGGTCCTCATCAGTACATGGCAAGGATTGATACAGCTGTATGAGATAGGGCTTGGACCAGTACAACAGAGTAACAAAGCAGCTCAGGGTGACCCAAACCACTCGGAATGTATAGCGGGATAAAAGGGACCAAAAAGCCCTCCTACTAAAAAAAGCAAAGCTTGGTGTAATTTGCCATCTTAAAACAGAAGGAAATCTACAATAATTCAGCTATAAGTGAATATTTGTAGTTACTCACAATGCACTGCTACTAAATATGCAAATTACCCCTGTTCACCCTTAAAGGAGTTATCCGGGATAAAGAAAGAAAATAAAAGCTACTTACTTGGGGCTTCCTCCAGCCCCAAGCTCCCAGCACGTCCCTTGCCGCAGCTCTCCCCACAGCCATTCGCCGCAGGTCCGTCCCGATCCCCAGCGAAGACGTCAGGGCGACCTGGAGGTCGCTCTGTATTGCGCCTGTGCGGTCGGTGCTGTGAATCACCACCACGTGGGCCGGAGCGGACTGCGTAGTCCGCTCCGGCCCACGTGGCAGTGATTGACAGCGCCGATCGCGCAGGAGCAGTACAGAGCGACCTCCAGGTCGCCCTGACGTCATCGCCGGGGACCGGGACACACCTGCAGCGAACGGCTGCGGGGAGAGCTGCGGCAAGGGACGTGTTGGGAGCTTGGGGCTGGAGGAAGCCCCCAGTAAGTAGCTTTTATTTTCTTTCTTTATCCCAGGTAACTCCTTTAATAAGCCAAGCAAGCATCCAGAACCACTGGTGTATAGCAAACCTATAGCTTTAAATTGTACACAGCCATATCAAACCCACATGTGCCTGTTTTGGACTTTTGGTCCTCTTCAGTACATGGCAAGGATTGATATGGCTGTATGAGATAGGGATTGGACTAGTACAACAGAGTAACCAAGCAGCTCAGGGTGACCCAAACTACTAAGAATGTATAGGGGGATAAAAGGGACCAAAAAGCCCTCCTACTAAAAAAAAAAGCAAAGCTTGGTGTATTTTTCCTTCTTAAAACAGAAGCAAATCTGCAATAATTCAGCTATAAGTGAACATTTGTGGTTACCCACAATGCACTGCTACTGAATATGCAAATATGCAAATTATCCCTCTTCGCCCTTGGTTTGATATGGCACTACATCTTCTTCTTCTTGCTTGGACCAGCCCTGGGGGCAGGGCGCTACTTCTTCTTCATTCCTGAAAGTTGAGGGACTTACTCTATTATACAGGATCTTCTCAAAAAATTAGCATATTGTGATGAAGTTCCTTATTTTCTGTAATGTACTGATAAACATTAGACTTTCATATATTTTAGATTCAAATACACACAACTGGAGTAGTTCAAGCCTTTTATTGTTTTAATATTGATGATTTTGGCATACAGCTCATGAAAACCCAAATTTCGTATCTCAAAAAATTAGCATATTTCATCCGACTAATAAAAGAAAAGTGTTTTTAAAACAAAAAAAGTCAACCTTCAAATAATTATGTTCAGTTATGCACTCAACCCTTGGTCGGGAATCCTTTTGCAGAAATGACTGCTTCAATGCGGCGTGGCATGGAGGCAATTAGCCTGTGGCACTGCTCAGGTGTTATGGAGGCCCAGGATGCTTCGATAGCGGCCTCAAGCTCATCCAGAGTGTTGGGTCTTGCGTCTCTCAACTTTCTCTTCACAATATCCCACAGATTCTCTATGGGGTTCAGGTCAGGAGAGTTGGCAGGCCAATTAGGCACAATAATACCATGGTCAGTAAACCATTTACCAGTGATTTTGGCACTGTGAGGAGGTGCCAGGTCGTGCTGAAAAATGAAATCTTCATCTCCATAAAGCTTTTCAGCAGATGGAAGCATGAGCCCACTTTTGAACCAGAAACAGTGGCAGAAGCGCCTGACCTGGGCTACAGAGAAGCAGCACTGGACTGTTGCTCAGTGGTCCAAAGTACTTTTTTCGGATGAAAGCAACTTTTACATGTCATTCAGAAATCAAGGTGCCAGAGTCTCCAGGAAGACTGGGGAGAGGGAAATGCCAAAATGCCTGAAGTCCAGTGTCAAGTACCCACAGTCAGTGATGGTCTGGGGTGCCATGTCAGCTGCTGGTGTTGGTCCTCTGTGTTTTATCAAGGGCAGGGTCAATGCAGCTAGCTATCAGGAGATTTTGGAGCACTTCATGCTTCCATCTGCTGAAAAGCTTTATGGAGATGAAGATTTCATTTTTCAGCATGACCTGGCACCTGCTCACAGTGCCAAAACCACTGGTAAATGGTTTACTGACCATGGTATTACTGTGCTCAATTGGCCTGCCAACTCTCCTGACCTGAACCCCATAGAGAATCTGTGGGATATTGTGGAGAGAAAGTTGAGAGACGCAAGACCCAACACTCTGGATAAGCTTAAGGCCGCTATCGAAGCATCCTGGGCCTCCATAACACCTGAGCAGTGCCACAGGCTGATTGCCTCCATGCCACGCCGCATTGAAGCAGTCATTTCCGCAAAAGGATTCCCGACCAAGTATTGAGTGCATAACTGAACATAATTATTTGAAGGTTGACTTTTTTTGTTTTAAAAACACTTTTCTTTTATTGGTCGGATGAAATATGCTAATTTTTTGAGATAGTAATTTTGGGTTTTCATGAGCTGTATGCCAAAATCATCAATATTAAAACAATAAAAGGCTTGGACGACTTTAGTTGTGTGTATTTAAATCTAAAATATATGAAAGTCTAATGTTTATCAGTACATTACAGAAAATAATGAACTTTATCACAAAATGCAAATTTTTTGAGAAGATCCTGTATATATAGATGATGACAGCATGTATCGGTGCCTTGCAATTAACCACCAAACTCAACAGTCGACACCATAGACTTCAATGCAAAATTCAATAAGATTATAAAATTATTCACAAAATGCAGTAGATGTAGGAGAAAAAAAATGTCAGCTCTGATTTGATGAAATTTGCCCATCTGGCCTATTAGCACCAGCCTTCAGGCCACAGATACAGAGATTCAGGAACAGCAGTCACATGACTGTGGAAGATATTTGGTTTCGTTTTTTGTTTTTACACGTCACGCAGCAGTGGCAGATGGGGAGATTTCTCTAGTTGCAGCTTACCTGTGCCAGGAATTTACCTATAAATTACACCTTATACTTCCTCAGAGTGGACTAAACTCTGTCTGTGAAACAAGATTTTTGTTTAGCTTGGCATTTCTTCCTTTTTTTTAAGTGGCCCAGTACATGCTGTCAGGGCCGGCCTTAGGTTTCACTGCACCCTGAGCAGAACCAGATTTTGGTGCCCCCCCCCCCCCCCCCCCCATTCATCCTCTTCGCATGCCCACACACACACTCACTCACACATGCCCATGTGCAAGATTTCCTTTGGTGCATGTATGCAGATCCCCCCTCCTTTTAGTGTTTATAGGCAGGTCCTGCCCTCCCCATCCTTTAGTGTATTGATGCAGATCCTCTAATTTAGTGTATATAGGCAGATCCACTCTACCCCTTTAGGGTTTATAGTCATATTCCCCCCCCCCCCCCCCTCTTTAGGGCATGTAGGCAGATCCCCCCTTTAGTGTATGTAGGCTAGGCTTACAGATCCCCTTTTAGTGTATATAGGCAGATCCCCTTTAAGGTGGCCACTAGTGGTTCAATTTCTAGCGAAAAATCGTTAGAGTGATCCGAAATTCTGATCGGATTGGTTGTAAATAATCTCAGTTGATGGGCACAATCGATTATAAAAATAGTCGTCTGGTTGGATTTTTGTCAAACCAAAATTTGAATTGTCTTGTTGGTTGTGATTGATAGGAAGCAAAGATCGGTTTGTTGATGGTGTAGTGAACGATTTTCCGTCCGATCAGAATTTCTGATCGCTTGAACGATTTTTCGCTAGAAATTGGACTGTTAGTGGCCACCTTTAGTGTACATAGGCAGATCCCCCTCCCTTCCCTCCCTTAGTGTATCTAGGCATATCTCCCCTTTAGCCTAGGGAGGCAGTTGAGGAAACTTACTTTTTTGCTGCTCTTCTTACTGTGCAGTGCCAGTGTAGCTGGGAACAGGAGAAGATGGCCAGGAGTCAGGACAGGAGTGACAACTCTCTCTCCACACATGAGCTGCACATCTCCGGAGCAGCCTGCATCTCCCACTGAAACAGGCTGAGGCTAAGCTATCCAATCACATATCGCCTGTGAGAGAGGGGCGGAGTTACTGGCTCACACTCCACAAGTGGCAGCAGCAGTTTCCTGGAGTCATCACCCCCAGCAGCACCAGGGGGCGGAGCAACCACGCAAAGCAGCGATAGACGGCCAGAGCCCACAGTCAGGTAGATATGTGGCCAGGGCGGCAGGGCCAATTGAATGTACGTGTGCACCCCCCTGGAAACCGGCACCCTGAGCGACCGCCCCGGTCGCTCAGGTCAAAGGCCGGCCATGCATGCTGTAGATCCTTGCTGAGTAAAATATATAAATCAGCAGTGCCTTATTTATACTTTTCATCAGGCACCCAAAAGTGCAGCCAGCCAGAAGGAGATTCCACATTCCAAAGGTTCTCTTCTCTCCTCCTATTTCTCCTGATGAAGCCCTTTTCTGTGGTACTGAAACAGTGATACATGTACACATACAAGGTAGAACAGATCAAGGAGCATGATTCCAATGTTGCCACTGTCCATATACTATACACATGGATATTCTGGCATGCATTACCACAGCAACCATGGGCGTAACCAACAATAGTCCCCATGAATATTAGCAGGGGATAAGCAGGGGCAAACCCGGGATTTTCAAGGGAGAGGGCGGGGGGGGGGGGGGGATTCCTGAAAGGTCTCCCCTTAGCCACGCACAATATTGTATTGTAATATAGTATGACATCATGCTGAGTACACATAATGCAATTTCCCATCCGACCGACCCTCAACAGGATCGATCAGGAGCAGTTTGGATATAGATAATAATGAGGGCAGCCGACATTGCTAATGAAAGGGAAAGTGAATCATTCACACAGCAGGGCACAGGGCAGTGCTCATACCTGACTCTGTTAAGTCCCCCAGAGCTGCTCCATGCTCTGTACACTTGCTGCTGCTCCATGCTCTGTACACACGCTGCAGCTCCATGCTCTGTACACCCCCTGCTGCTCCATGCTCTGTACACACGCTGCTGCTCCATGCTATGTACACACACTGCTGCTCCATGCTATGTACACACACTGCTGCTCCATGCTATGTACACACACTGCTGCTCCATGCTATGTACACACACTGCTGCCCCATGCTCTGTACACACACTGCTGCCCCATGCTCTGTAACCACTCTGCTGCCCCATGCTCTGTACACACGCTGCTGCTCCATGCTCTGTATGCACACTGCTGCTCTATGCTCTATGCACATGCTTCTGCTCCATGCTCTGTACACATGCTGCTCTATGCTCTGTACACACCCTGCTGCTCCATGCACTGTACACACACTGCTGCCCCATGCTCTGTACACACGCTGCTGCCCCATGCTCTGTACACACGCTGCTGCTCCATGCTCTGTACACACGCTGCTGCTCCATGCTCTGTACACACGCTGCTGCTCCATGCTCTGTACATGCACTGCTGCCCCATGCTCTGTACACACGCTGCTGCTCCATGTTCTGTACACACACTGCTGCTCCATGTTATGTACACACACTGCTGCTCCATGCTCTGTACACACACTGCTGCTCCATGTTCTGCACACACACTGCTGCTCCATGCTCTGTACACACGCTGCTGCTCCATGCTCTGTACACACACGTTGCTGCTCCATGTTCTGCACACACACTGCTGCTCCATGCTCTGTACACACACGTTGCTGCTCCATGTTCTGCACACACACTGCTGCTCCATGCTCTGTACACGCACTGCTGCCCTATGCTCTGTACACGCACTGCTGCCCTATGCTCTGTACACATGCTGCTGCTACATCCAAAGTCAACTGTAGCAGGGAAGAAAGGGGCAGTGCTGTGAGCTGCAGGATGCCTGCAGATATTCTGGTGTCTAAACTTGTGCCTGTCCCCAGATACAGCACCGGCCCTGGTCTGAGGGGGGATCCTGGGCAGCTGCTTGTACCACATGTGAAGAAGTTGTTTGTTGTCTGTGGAAAACTGCAGCTCAGTGGTCCTGTGGGGAGTGCAGAATATTCTCCAATGCAGCCAGGATTGAAACCAGAGAGAATTTGCTGTAGCTCAGAGGGTCCCGAGGCCCTGGACTGTGGACTGTTGTGTTCCTCCTTCAGCTGGTTGCGTGGACTTGTCAAATGTATACTGGTTGTTGTGATTAGTGCTATTTGTGGAGCTACTGGGACTTGGGAACTTGTGTTACTTTTCCTGTGACGCTGGGAATTGTGACTCTTTAGCAGGGAGAATCTGTGATCTTGTGGATTGTATAGTAATACTTTGGACCTGCTGTGTGAACTGTGTGCCCAATAAATGCCCTGCCAGTTGGGTTTTGTTTAATCTGCCGCTATTCACTGTGTCTCTTGACTCTGTGTTCTCAGAACCATCACAGATGTTATAAGTCATTATTTGGAACCAGAGCTATGTTTCTGCATTATACTTGGTCATGTCATCAGCTTTGATACTTTAAAGAGAACCCGAGGTGGGTTTGAAGAATATTATCTGCATACAGAGGATGGATCTGCCTATACAGCCCAGCCTCTGTTGCTATCCCAAACCCCCCTAAGGTCCCCCTGCACTCTGCAATCCCTCATAAATCACAGCCACGCTGCTGACAAACAGCTTGTCAGAGCTGGCTGTGTTTATCTCTATAGTGTCAGTCTGCTGCTCTCCCCGCCTCCTGCAGAACTCCGGTCCCCGCCTGCATCCCTTCCCTCCCTGCTGATTGGAGGAAAGGGACGGGGGCATGGACCGGAGCTATGCAGGAGGCGGGGGAGCAGCTGAGACTGACACTACAAATGTAAACACAGCCTCACAGCACGGCTGTGATTTATGAGGGATTGCAGAGTGCAGGGGGACCTTAGTGGGGTTTGGGATAGCAACAGAGGCTGGGCTGTATAGGCAGATCCAGCCTCTGTATGCAGATAACATTCTTTAAACACACCTCGGGTTCTCTATAAGTAGATAAATACTAGTTTTACTTACATAATAGATGTATTTCACTGTCCATGATCTGATTCCTGTTAAATTTATAAAGGAAAAGCCGAGAATCCCATTCTAGACAGTTTCCATCTTGGTTACCTTTGCATGAAGCTAATCCTGACATAATTTCCTCCCTCACTCTTTTTTCTCATCTTGCTAATTGTGCATTCATTACCTTCCCTCCTCCCAGAGTCTTCAGATACTCCTACTGAGGTCTATACTAGGAAGTGCACTTTTGTCATTAAGTGGGGGAAAAAAAGGGAAGAGGAGGAATATACTATAGATAAAAAGACCCCCCCATCATGCAACAGTTTTGGCATCCAATGGCAATGGAAATTAAAGGGCCAGTGCTCCTAAGGTATGTGATAACTCCAAACCATAACAGCAGAAAGTTTTGAATGCAGGATTAGCATCTTTATCACTTAATACACTCAGACCAGTTGCTGTTGAAATTTGATATTTAAGGCGACAATCCTGCTTTTATCACAGAACGGTATCCATGGTGAGTAACTGCAAAAGTATACAGTATATCAGAAGTCACACGAAAGTGCAGGACATGCAAGTGGTGCAGGGGGAGGATGTAAGCCTAACAGCCGTTTCGTGGAAAAAGACTTCTACAAAGGCTAACGTAAAATGCATTGCCACGCTGTGCCGCGGAACGGCCGTCAGGCTCACATCTTCCCCCGCACCACCTGCATGTCCTGCACTTTCATGGAATGTGATTTCTGATATACACTTTTGCAGTTTCTCACCATGGATACCGTTCTGATTAAAGCTTTTACCAAGCAGTGCCGACCACTTCCTCCTTTTGCTCAAAGTTACCTCCATGCACTTTGGTCTGAGCACACAAGTAATGCTGGAGGACATACAGCTTCCATACAGCCAGCCTACCCCACCTCCCTTATCCTCCGTAATCTCTTAAAGCTGCAGTGCCTCCTTGCTGCTCTTTTTTCTCATTAGGAATAGTTTTTAAAAAATCTGTAGTGAAATTAACATAATGAAAAAAATTGCTTATATTTTTTTTTTCTATTTTACAGTATTAATTTATAGATTATTTTGCCAGTGTTTGCCCATTGTAAAATTTTTCCTCTCCCTGATTTACATTCTGAAATTTATCTCAGGTGGTGACATCTTTAGTTCTGGCAGGTGAGGTGTGGAATGTTTGTTACTGAGAATTCTATGCGCAGAAATATTACTTGCTTAGCAGTTGGAAAAAGCCTTTATTTTCCACAATGCAATGAGGTTCACAGACAGTAAACTGTCCGGACCATGGTCATGACATCACACTGTGGGAGGGGTTTCACCACAATATCAGCCATACAGTCTCCCCTAATGATCTATTTGAGAAAAGGTAAAGATTCCTCATGGGAAGGGGAGTATCAGATACTGATTGGAACGCAGTTCAGTCCTTGGTTAAAGTTTCTCTTTTAAGGACTTCTGAAGCAAAATGAAAAATCTATTTTTTACTCACCTGGGTTTTTTTCCAGCCCTGAGCAGCAGTCTCAGTGCCTCACTGCAGCTCTGGTCCTCTTCGGTATCCCTGCTTGCCGCCCCCAGTGATTGCAACCCACCAGCGGGGTCGTGTCTACTGCGCCTGCGCACAACTACTGCACAGGCGCAGTGCGCGCCAGATGACATGTGCCTGTGCAGGCACAGAAGAGCCAACCCCAGCGGCTGTCATCATCATTGCGGGCAGCCAGCGAGGACAATAAGAGGAGCGGAGCTGCAGCAAGGGGCTGAGATGGCTGCTCAGGGCTGCAAGAAGCCACAGGGGAGTAAAAAATAGATTTTTCATTTTGACTCAGAAGTCCTATAAGTAACTCATAATTTGATTTTCACCTATCACTGTATTGCAGATAGTTTCTTTATTCTGATGCCGGGTTAGAATTTGATGGAGCCTAATATCAGGGTCTACCCCATTTTGCCTAAACCATCCATGAGATTTTGCTATTGGGAATTTGAGGTTATCTCTTAAGGCAATCAGAACGTTAGTTTGGTTTGAAAAATTAGTTCTAAGATATTTGTTCAGGCAGAAAAGAGAAGGTCCGATTAGAGGATGCTGGCACTGCTGGGAAACAAATTTGACCAAAGCTGGGTTGCATGATAGAGGTTGTTTGATATCAAAGCATGCTAATTCTGAGGAAACTCTCAGAGAGCACTGTGATTGGCCCAAATGACAAGCTGTGGTCCTGCCCTTGAGACCATCAGCTCCAATGAGCTAAATGGAGCAGGAAGCAGATTTCTGTTTTAGGAGGTACAATATCGGTGCAGGGAGGGAACAGTGAGACAGCCAGGGGTCTGAGCAGGACCCAGGCGGACAAAGGAGGATGGGGGAGAGAGTGGGTGCCACATGACACAAGGGGACAAAAAAAGACGGGGACAGAGTGGGAGACACATGACACAGGGTACAAAGGAGGACAGTGGACAGAGCAAGAGCAACATGACACAGGAGGATGGGGGACCGAGTGGGAGCAACATGACACAGGAGGACAGGGGACAGAGTGGGAGCCAGATGAGGACAGCAAAGGGCGTCAGAAGACAGGGGGACAAAGGAGGACACGAGTGGCGGGGCTCGTAATGGGTCAATTACGATTATGCAAAATTTTGCATCATTTTTTGCATTTTTCATTATGTAATGTGATTATGTTACTTAAAGCATACTACGTCAATAGGTGACTGGGATTAATATTCAGGAAATTGGGTGGAGCCTACAACAGCCAATCATAATTCACCTATTGATTTTCAAGTGTAATATTTAAATTGCTGCAATTTTTACTTTTTTTTTTAATTGCAGAGGCCTCAAACCTGGTACAGTCAGTCATTGCACAACTGGGGTTCAAATTCAGAAAAGGGGGCAGAACCACAAACAGCCTATCACACTTGTTTCATTGATTAACTACTTCCATTCTCACATTATTGATACCAACAAACTTGGTCACTGAGTGATTGTGTGTCAAGGTTACACAAAGTGGGTGGAGCAAACACATTTTTCAATGGGAAAATTTAAACTGCAGAAATTCTTACACTGTTAATGGCAGTGTTTTGTTTTTTTACCACCCAGTGACCACTTGGCACAGTTAGTCACTGAGTGACTGGGATTAATATTCAGAAAAGTGGGTGGAGCCTATGACAGCCAATCAAAACTCACCTATTGATTTTCAAGGGAGATATTTAAATTGCTGCCTTTTTTTACACTGTTAATGGCTGAGTCCTCAAACCTGGTACAATTGGTCATTGGGTGATTGGGGTTCAAATTCAGAAAAGAGGATGGAGCCACAAACGGCTAATCAAATTTGTTTGCTTGATTTCAATGGGGAAATGTAAACTGTTTCCATTCTCACATTATAGATGCCAAGGACCTCAAACCTGACAAAATTGGTCATTGAGTGACTGCGTGTCAAGGTTAGAAAAAGTGGATGGACCCAACAATAACAAATACATCCCCAGGCAAGGCCAGGTTTCAACTAGTTTAACATAAAAAATCCAAAGACAAAGTGCACTATTTTAACATTCCACAGTAATTTTAGTTCAATTTAAGCTGTAGATAATGGCCGAATAGATAAGACAGTGACGACACAAAACAATTATACATATTTACAACAAAAACGTAAAAAAACAAATACAATATTACCAGGGGCGGTGCCAGGGGGGTGCAAGGGGGTGCTCAAGCACCCCCTAGAATTGTCCAAGCACCCCCAAAGCACCCCCTGGAGTGAACTGACTTCAGGCGTTTAAGAGACGCCAAGTCAGTTCACAGCGGCAGCACGGAGCAGCAGGCAGGGCTACGGTAAGATGGCCGCCCGAAGCCCTGCTCTGCAGACTTCAAGTCTGCAGTTCAGGGCTTCGGGCGGCCATTTTCCCATAGCCCTGCTCTCAGCATGCAGGCAGGAAGTCTCGTGACGTCGGGAAGGAAGAGGATCGTGGGAGCTGCGCGCCACAAGGAGGTCGGGACAGGAGGAGGTCGGGAAAGAAGGTCTTCTGGCTGTAGGTGAGTAAATGGGGTTTTCTTTTCTTTTTCAGGTGGTGCATATTGTGGTCATATCTGCTACCGATTGTGCATATTGGGGTCATATCTGCTACCGATTGTGCATATTGGGGTCATATCTGCTACCGATTGTGCATATTAGGGTCATTTCTGCTACCAATTGTGCATATTGGGGTCATATCTGCTACCGATTGTGCATATTGGGGTCATATCTGCTACCGATTGTGCATATTGGGGCCATATCTGCTAACGATTGTGCATATTGGGGTCATTTCTGCTACCGATTGTGCATATTGGGGTCATATCTGCTACCGATTGTGCATATTGAGGTCATATCTGCTACCGATTGTGCATATTGGGGTCATATCTGCTACCGATTGTGCATATTGGGGCCATATCTGCTACCGATTGTGCATATTGGGGCCATATCTGCTACCGATTGTGCATATTGGGGCCATATCTGCTACCGATTGTGCATATTGGGGCCATATCTGCTACCAATTGTGCATATTGGGGCCATATCTGCTAACGATTGTGCATATTGGGGTTATTGAACATGTTTTTTGTTCAAATCTGCTCACATTACGTGTATTTTCTTGAGAAAACCTGCACAATTATGTGAATTTTCTGGGGAAAGGGTCACCAAAACTTGGGCCCTCTGTCTTTGCGTTGCACTTTTAAAGGGAACCCGAGGTGAGAATAATATTGAGGCTGCCATATTTATCTCCTTTTAAGTAATACCAGCTGCCTGGCTGCCGTGTTGGTCCTCTGCCTCTAATTCTTTCAACCATAGACCCTGAACAAGCATGCAGCAGGTCAGGGGTTTCTGACAATATTGTCAGAACTGACAAGATTAGCTGCATGCTTGTTTCTGGTGTAATTCAGTTCACTACTACAGCCAAATAGATCAGCAGGGAGGCCAGGCAACTAGAATTGTTTAAAAGAAAATAAATATGGCAGCCTCCATATCACTCTCACCCCAGGTTCACTTTAAATGACAGTTAGCCCCGCCCTCATCCGGTCATGAACAACGCGCCGCAGGTTTTACCCACACCTATTTTATGCCGTCATCAGCTACCCCGGAAATTGGTCCAGCACCTGCATAGCACCCCCTAAAAAAAATTCCTGGAGCCGCCACTGAATATTACATATTAAGTGTAATAACGAACTGTTGAACTGGAATTAAGTATGCACTGTTTACAATGAATGCTCAACTCCAGAACCAGTGTTGGAAGAGGACAATGTCTATGTTATAAAATGTGCACTTTATTGCTATAGATCTCTTTTTCTGTTTGGCTTTGCCCTCTTGCAATCACATCCTTCTGAATTGATTCTCTTCGTCTGCTTGGCTGTAATCCCCCTCCCCCCTCTCGTTTGACAGTCACCTATTCTGCCCCTCCCCGCACAAAACTGTGACAGGTGCTTCTAGTGGTGGAACTTCTCTTCTTAACTACTTAAGGACCAGAGGGAGCTGGTACACTAAAACGGCGTATACCGACGAATCGCCGCAAAAATCCGCAGCTCCCGCCGGTCACGCCGCTCTGTCCCCACCGCTCTGTCCCCGCCGCAGGCTGCTCTCTCTGCCGTCTCTATGACGGCAGAGCGCTGTGCGTCGGTCAGGAGCCGCATTCATTGGTTCCTGACCCTGTCACTCAATGTAAGCCAATGGGATTGGCTTATAGTAATGACAGGGCCAGGAGCCAATGAAAACGGCTCCTGCTCGGCTCACAGTGCTCTGCCATCATAGGCGGCAGGGAAGCACATTGCGGTGGGTAGAAAGTGGCGAGAGCGGCGGGAACAGACGGGGACGCGCGGTGAATGGGACGTAGAGCTTACGTCCGGTCAGAACTGCAGCGCCACCCGCCCGACGTAGATTTGTACTGCGTCGGTCCAAAATTGGTTAAAGAGTACCTAAACTTTCCCACAGGACAGAAGGAAAACACAGAAAAACTGACCCTGTTTATATTTAGCGATAACAGCCTGTCTGGTTCTCCCTTATCTAGAAGTAATCACTGTAATTTGAGCTTTCAGCTCTGTTTGATCTGTGCTGTGGTGTGCTCCATTCAGACAGGCTATATGTAAACACACGGTTAACCCTGTATGTGCTTCCAGCAAACCAGGAAGTAACTATAAAGCAGCATCTCAGGGGAGCTGTGTAAGCAGTAACAAAGAAATGTTTTTCTGTGAAACATATTGTTGCTTATCTTTTAGAGCAGAGAGGTAGTCCTAGTGCTTAGGTCCGCTTTAAAGACACTGTATGAACCTGATGAAGTGGGATGTGACCTGCGAAACACATTATTTTAGTGCTCAATCAAGAACCTATTTACCCTTAGGGACCATTTCCACTGGAGCGGAAACTGCTCCGAATCCGCAGAGATTCCCCGCAGGCAAATCGCGCTGGGAAACTGCCATAGGAAACGATGGCGCCGCCGGCTGAATCGCTTACCCTAGTGACTCGGCCGACACTGCCCACAGTTTTCGCTCGGGAGGCTGCGAATCCCATAGCTGTGCATGGCATGGCTTCTGGGATTCCCCTGCGTTCCCGCAGACCCGGAAGTGTCATCACGCGTCTCACTGACGTGTGCAGCACAAGTGGAAGCGGGCCCTTATCCTTTATCAGTGGCTTAGTCTCTCAGGTAAGCCTTCCCCTAGAATATATATAAGAGATTTGGCCAAGATTGAATGATCTTCTGTGGGCGCCTCTTACATCTTAGTATTCATCCCCACATAACTGTGTTCCCCCCTCTGGGTTGCAGAGGGGCACATTGACTGGTTTACCAGAATACTTCATGACATAATAGGACATGCCACACATATCCCTGCATTTGTAGGGGAAGTAGAGAAATAAATGTTCCTTAAACTTAGGTACAGCTTAGATTATTCACAACTTATTCCGTAGCCCACGACAGTTACCGAAAAATGTATTATTTCAATAATAAGTATTAAAGACCAAAACCATCACAGATCTTCCATGGTTCGGATTTATAGACATAAGGCTTGTAAGTTCTGTAAATTATTGTGCAGACTTCTGTTTAGAGGTTAGCAGTTAGCCTTGTTTAGAGGTTTGAAGTAGAAGTATTCTCAGGTGCAATGATCCTCAGACCTGCCAAACAGAAGAAAATTCATTAGGATTGGATGCTTTGTGGATACCACTGCTCACGAAAAATCTGCATTGTGTTTTCACATCCTGTTTATTACGTCTGGTAGCATGAGTGTAACAGTAACCATAACAATTTTGTGGGTTGTATGAGACTCAGATGTCACCCAATCCTTCTACGATAGACATGTGATTATGGTAGGGTTTATATTGCGATCTCCTCTGAGGGGCAGTTAGTGAAACCACTATATATATATATATACTCTGTAAAGCACTGTGGAAGATGTTGGCACTATATAAATACTAAATAATAATCTTTTCTTAGGTACTTCTGCCATGTGCCTCTACATCAGATCCTTACAGATGTGTTGAGGGGTCTTCAGCTGGATAGCATATTTTAAAGGGTCCAGTTAAAAACGGAGCAGGGTGAAAAATGGCGCACCGTTCCGCCGATAAATGTATCATAAAACGCTATTTACCATTTTAATGTAATACTTTAAAATGGTAAATAACGTTTTATGATACATTTATCGGCGGAATGGTGCACCATTAAAAATTGCGTGTTAGGCAGCGGGGTCGGTGGTGAGAGGCAGCGGGACACTGGTGTTAGGCAACGGGGTGGAGGGAGTAGGATTAGGTGGGGGGAGGATGTGTGCATATGCATACATTATCTTGTCCTGGCCGGCCATTGTCATTGCTCCTTCACTTCCTAGTTATTTTGCTGTATTCCTGCAGCAAGCCAATCACCATGAGGGGACTGAAGCACGGTGGTTGGCTGCATGCAGGACTACAACAAACTAACTGAAGAAGTGAAGGAGCGATCACGCCGGGACAGGGTAATGTATGCCCATGCACACATCCTCCCTCCACCTAATCCTACTCCCTCCACCAGTGTCCCGCTGACTCCCTGTCCACCCCCCCGACCCCTGCTACTTAACACTAGCCCCTCTGCATTTTTAACACTCATAACGCCATTTAGCGTTATACGTATAAGGCACCCTGCACGTGCCATTTTTTAACACTTACAACGCTAAAACGCTAAATAGTGTTATATGATATAAGTCTATGAGGCGCTATTTCTATTTTACCAGCGCTGTGTGCCATTGTTATCTCTGTCCCGTATTGCAAAGATTGTTGTCTTTAATGTGGGATTTGAGCTTTTGTCCATGGTTCGAATCCTGGCTCAAGCCTGTTTATAAAACAGTAAGGAGCCTTTGGCCAAGACTCCCTAAGGATTCTAATCCCCCTTGGAGTGTGCCCTAAGTACCTGCAGCTCTGGTGCTTTCAGTCCGCTAGGAGAAAAAGCACAATATAAATGTCCTGTGCCTCCAAAACTTTCAGCCATAGACCCTGAACAAGCATGCAGATCAGATGCTTCTGACAAAATCTGAATGAACTGATTCTGATTTTGAAAAGATTACTTGTATGCTTGTTTCAGGTGTGTGATTCACACACTACTGACCAAAAAGAGCAGCACAATTGCCAGGCAACTAATATTGTTTAAAAGGAAATAACTATGGCAGCCTCCATATGTCTCTCACCTCAGGGTTCTTTTAAAGTAATTTAAAAAAAGCCACAAACAACTGTAGCCTTATGGGAAAAAGCAGATGGCTTCAGCGCATGGTGCTCAGTGTCGAAACAAGGCGCTACCATTGCACTTATCAGGGGCATAGCAATAGAGGGTGCAGAGGTTGCGACCGCATCGTGGCCCTTGGGCCAGAGGGCCCCCCCCCCCTCAACTTCAGTATTAGCTCTCTATTGATCCTGTGCTCATAATAATCACTTCTGTAGATATTTTGAATAGTGGTAATCATTAACAAAGTGCTCCCCAT
This sequence comes from Hyperolius riggenbachi, assembly GCF_040937935.1. Lineage (NCBI taxonomy): Eukaryota > Metazoa > Chordata > Amphibia > Anura > Hyperoliidae > Hyperolius > Hyperolius riggenbachi. Next base: position 329,973,076 of record NC_090651.1, on the reverse strand, counting down.
TCTGACACTGTAGTTGGCATTGGCAGGTTTTGGTGCACCATCAATTGTTATGTATAGAGTGCTTGGGAGAGGCCCAATGTAAAACTTGCATTGGGGCCCACAACTCCTTAGCTACGCCACTGGCACTAATGTTTCAGTGTGTGGGGCGCATAAGGGTAATTCGGGTCCCGGCGATTGCCAGACCACGAACTTCATCTCCCTCCCAAATCGGAGTGGAAATAGTATTTACAACCACCAGGGATTTGAGGGGCAGCAGGGTGGCCCGTCATTTGGCTCACCCTGCACCCAGGTCACCGGTGGCGTACTAATACGTATGCTTATAGGATGCTTCAATTCCATGCCAAGACCATCTCAATAACTAAGATCTTATTCAACATCACACTGAAAATATCCGATATTGAACATGGATTGCACCACTTAAATTTTGAGATCAAACAAATCTGGAGGATATCATTCACTTTCCTTATGGCGCAAGAACTTACTGGGCTTGATTCACAAAACGGTGCAAACTGTTAGCACGGCTGTTAGCACAGCTTTTCGTGCATCTTTACGTGAAAAACGGTTTCAGCGCAAAAAATGGTTATCACGTGCAAAAAATCATGTTCGTGCGTTATCACAAATTTTTCGCTTGCGTGAATGTAAACGTTAATGCGCCAAAAATTTGCGATAACGCGCACCGCTAATTTTTACGCACGATAACCGTTATCAGGCGAAATTTAGCGCAAAGCACTTTTCACAGTGTAGTACTAACAGTTAGCACTGTTTTGTGAATCAAGCCCATTGTGTGTTTGCAAATATGTCTTACCATAATATTTATTTTTAAGGAATCCTTAGTCAAATTTGTATGTTTGAGCTGAGATGTCTTATTTCATAAATGTTTCAAAAATCTGTACTGAAAGAGATTTTTGTACTTTTTCATCAATAGTAGTCATCTAAATGCCAAAACTGCAAATTTTTTCCCCATATAACCAGTGTGCTACTTACTTCAATACAGTTCCATTGCTAAGAAGGAATCCCCATTATTATAAGAGCCACTCCCGCTGCTACCACAATCATAAAGTTCGTAATGGCTCCACTGCTCAATCTACTACTCAATGCTGAGGACCCTGAGGTAGTCCGGGTGGAACCTGTAGAGGCTGTAGAGGAAGACACTGTAGAGGCTGTAGAGGAAGACACTGTGGAGTCTGTAGAGGAAGACACTGTGGAGTCTGTAGAGGAAGAAATTGTGGAGGATGTAAAAAATACAATTTTTTAACATCAATACATCATTTGCTAACAGTTTCCATACTTGCAGCAAACTGTATTTATTCTGTTTTTAATAGATCAGTATGAAGGGTCAACATATAAGCTAGCAATAAACAATGTATACAAAAAGTTAAATTTTATCACATTTTTCTTTTTCCTACATGCAATAACCTCATCTCTCAGCTTAAAATAATATACAATTTAAAGTGTACATGTAGAGACATGTGACTTGATAAGATAAACATAGGTACAAATAATACAAGCTCTGGTAAGATATTGCCTGGAGTCTCCCTCTGTTTTCCAGTACAGCAAGGGTTAAAAAAGTGAGTTATTATCTATGCAAAAGAACTTGTAGAACAGCTTGTTAAAATCAGTCAGGTTCTCTTAAAAGTAAACAGAAGCTATCAAAATTAAGAAACAGTGAATAAGGCTTCTGATACTGTTTTAGTGCAGGAAAGAGACATTGCATCTTTTTCAGCTTAAAGTAAACTTGAACTGAGTAAAATTATTTAAAATAAACATATGATGTACCTGCAAATGAATATTAAATACTTACCTCAATGTGTCGGTTCCTCTCAGAAGCTCACCGTTTTCTTCTAACCACAATTCCTTCCAGTTCTGACAAGATCTTTTCAGATTTGTCTCATAGGAAGCTGAAGATCACCCCATCTAAGTAATTTTTTAAGTAGCTCTCTAGCCATAAAAGTGTGGATACCCCTGATCTGGCGTGTGTTAGGTGCATACATATAAAGAAGGTACAAGGAAAAGTGGGCCGCAGGTATTTTGATAGTAGAATTTCAATAGTTATACCGATATTCTACTATTCCTGATAGTAAAATATCTGTAACTATACCGATACTCTGTTATAACCCTCTGTACCCTAATTCTCCCACTAAACGTGGCCATACTTCAGGTGACTTGGCAAACAATCGACCATCCGATTTGATTATTATAATTGGCTCAAATGAACATTAGTCCCGCCAAGAGCATGGCTGATCAATGATGCAACCAATTTTTGGCTCGATTGGGTGCATGGCGGTAATGGCGTGCAATATCAAAACAAGCGACAAACAGGACGGAACCTCGGGGGGTTGCGCCCCAATGTAAAATGTGCCCTATGCAGTATACTTTACCTGTTGGTGATCCGCCACTGGCTCCAGCGTGCATTAAATAGAGGCGCTATGAAAAAAAGGTGAAGGATCAAGCACCTAAGCCTGGCTACCTATACTGGGGGCATCCCCAGTATAGGTAGCCAGGCTTAGGTGCCTAAGTATAGGCAGCCAGCTATAGGTGCCCCCAGTAAAGGTAGCTTGTTATAGATGCCCCAAGGTTATAGTGCAGGAGGAAAGAGCAGTGAGCACACTCAGACCTAGAAAGGGGTCCTGACTACCCTCTTCCTCACCTCAGGCCCCCCTTTAGAAGTAGAGTGAGTGGCATTGGAGACAAAGAAGACCGAAGCTACATCACATGGAATCTGGAGGGGGGGAGCCAATCCATGTTCCCTGCACTAATTTCTGGAGGGGAAACGCTAAAGGGGAGCTTAACCACTAAAGCCAATCTGGAAGGATATATGTGTCCAAAAATCACCACTCAAAGGCAATCTGGATGAATATATCCATCCAGCAGTGTTGCTGCCCTTGTGCATGCATATCCGCGTGCAGGCGGCTTGTTCCCTGCCGCTATTACAGGAGATTGATTGCTGAAGAGGAACTAGTGTTCCCCCGAGGCAAATGATTCCCTGCAAATGAATCAAGATGCCTGCAATCAGGAGGTATTTGATTCACGAACCAAAATGTAAAAAAAAAAAATATCTCACACTCCCTGGTATCTTCCAGGACAGTGCTTAGCGCCACCTAGTGGCCAAAAAGTATAATTAAAGTAGAAATGGAACAAAAAACAAAAACAATGCACTCAAAATAAAAACTGATTGACTCCCCACCCTGCCCATTAACTAAAAAAATAAAAACACACGTTTTAAAAAAATAAAAAAAAATTACAGTTTAAAAAAAAAATACATAAATCGTAACCATAGGGACTAAACTTTTAAATATGTATTTTGTGAAGGTATATTACTATATACCTCACTACTACCTTTAGCCTATATGGGCTTGTAATTAGCGATGGACGCAAAACTGAAAAAATTGCAACTTTATTTCTAAATACAATATTTGCGCCATATATTGTACTAGGGAAATATTTTGAATGTTGCAATAACCAAAACAAATGGGCAAATAAAATGTTTGGATTTTATCCACAGCAGAACATTTTATTTTAAAACTATAATGGCCAAAAACTGAGAAATAATGATGTTTTTCCTTTTTTCTTCTTCTTATTATTCCTGTTAAAATGCATTTACAATAAAATAATTCTTAGCAAAATGTACCACCCAAAGAAAGCCTAATTGGTGACAAAATAACAAGATATAGAAAGGTGTGATAAGTAGTGATAAAATTATTGGCGAATGAATGGAAGGAGCGCTGACAGGGGAAAATGCCTTCGTCCTGAAGGTGAAAACACTTGCGGGCTGAAGTGGTTAAAGGGAACCTAAACTGAGAGGGATATGGATGTTTCCTTTTATACAATACCAGTTGCTTGGCAGTCCTGCTGACCTCTTTGGCTGCAGTAGTGGCTGAATCACACACCTGAAACAAGCATGCAGCTAATCCAGTCTGACTTCAGTCAGAGAACCTGATCTGCATGCTTGCTGAGGGGCTGTGGCTAAACGTATTAGAGACACAGAATAAGCTGGAGAGTCAGGCAACTGGTATTATTTTAAAAGGAAAAATCCAAATCCTTTTCAGTTTAGGTTCCCTAAATGAGGGAGGAAGGGGAACTCGAGGAGAGGAAGGGGTCACTCCCCATGCTGTGTGTGCGCGTTGCTACCCCTTCCTCGGTCACACACCTCTCCTGCCCCTAAAAATGGCATGTGGTCAGGCCCCAGAGCCGCCAGGCCCCCCAGGCTTCTCCCCCATGGGCCCCCCTGTGATCACAGCCATTGTGGGGCGATTGTTCCGCCCCTGACTAGAACCTATATGATTTTTGTAGAGGGCAACAAAGAAACTAAATGTGATGAGGAAAATGTGTTACCCCTATATGAATGAGTAACAATAATAATCTGTTTTACTGCTATGGTAAAGACTGAGTTTTAAAAATATGTCCTCGTTTAAACACTTTTGTACTTCACATGATAAGTGACAAGTTACTTACTGGTCAGATTTAATCTCAGAACATTGCTGATCTCAGTGGTTGAGCCGCTAATGGCCTCACACGTAAAGTTCCCAGTGTCATTCATAAAGACGGGGCTGATGGTCAGAGTGGCGTTTGCTTTGGAGAGAACTGTAGTAACATGATAGCGGCTGTCTCCAGGTAATGCCTGTCCATCCAAATTCCAGAAATAATCAGGATTAGGAAGCTGTGTTGTACAGATTAGAGCCACCGAATCTCTTCCCACCACGAGTGGTCCTGTTGTGTTACTGGTCAGGGTTGTGGTTGCAGAAGCTGGAGCTACAAATCAGAGAACAAATTCCAATACAAAAAAATTGGTTCAAAACAACAGTTGGTTTCTAAGAGGCAGTTCAAGAAATAATTGATTCTACTGTAATAACTTTTATTGCAAACAATACTGCTGAGTGGAGTGAAATGCGGTAATTAATACCATCTTTTGTGCTTTCTAGTTTTGAGTATTTTGCATTGAATCTGTTTCTAAGCTGGTTGTGTTCTTCAAACATACTATTGTCCAGGGGCATAGCAATAGCCATAGCAGCCATGGCAGCTGCTTTGGGGCCCTGGGGCAAAGGGGGCCCAAGAGGTACTTGATGGTTTTACTACTAACTTTCTTGTGTTCCTCCTCCCTCACTTTAGTTTAGTGCCCATGGACTATAAGCAGTGTAAAATTGGTACACTAGGCTTAATTAATACTTACCTGGGGCTTCCTCCAGCCCCACGAGCAGCACTAAGTCCCTGGCCATCCTCTTTGGGTCCTCCATTCTGGCGCTATGACTGCTTGTAATCTGGTCAGTCACCGCCAGTCTGTGCCTTCTGCACATGCACGGCCACGCGTGCGACCGCTGCACTCCCGCGCAGGCGCAGAACACTCCAGGGGACAGTAGCGTGGCAAGGGGTGTGCATGTGGCAAAGCCTCTCATGCGCAGGAGGCCGCGACTGCCCAGATTACCAGGAGTCATAGCGGCTTAACGGCCGAGGGGGACTCGGCGCTACTCATGGGGCTGGAGGAAGCCCCGAGTAAGTATAAATAATCGTTAGTGAACCATCTCTGGTTCATTTTTCTATGTTTTTAAAATGTTTCTCTGGGGCCCCATGATCCCTAGCTATACCATTGCTATTGTCTCCAGATTATATATATATATATATATATATATATATATATATATATATATATATATATATCCATATATATATATATATATATATATATATATATATATATATATATATATATATATATATATATATATATCTATATATATATATATATATATCCACTTCATGACAACTCACACTTGGGAAAGTTGTAGGAAAACTACAAGAGACATTATGTGGTGACATTTTAACCGTGATAGGTAGTAGAATAAAGTTTAAGAGTTTTAAGGTTGAGGCCCATGTCTTGTGTATTCTTTTTAGTCATAAGCTGAATCAAAAGCAATTAAATTTTTGCATATTCCATACCAAAATAAAAATTAAAACAAAGTTACAGAATATAAAAGAAAAAACATATTTTTACCTTAGGAACTTGGCTTTTTAAATATGTATGCCATGAGGGTATATTACTATTATTTGTGCAAATGATGTCTTGTAATTGATAGGGTACAATGAGAAAACGAAAAACAGAAAATAGACACCTTTATTTCCAAATGCAATATTGCCACCATACATTGTGCTAGGAACATAATCTAAATGTTGTTATAATCAGGATAGATAAGCAAATAAAATGTGTGGGTTTAACTTATAGTTAGTGTTGTTTATTGTAAAGCTATACTGGATGTAAATGGAGAAATAGTGTGTTTTTGTGAGAAAACGCGGAAAAGCCGCCGCGTGTGCTCAGAACAAGGCGGCTGATTCCGCGTCCAACGCAGCGGTTTGCACGCGGAGGCCTACATCTGCTAGTATTGCTGAACGCGGAGAAACCGCCACATGCCCTGATAGCGGTGCAGCTGGTTCCGCATCCAGCGCGACGGGTGGTACACAACACATGTCTGGTGTGGCTGGGACTGATAGTCCACCCAGGTTCAGAAGGACGCGCGCGCGCTGAGAGGCAGAACTTTTATGACAGCCAGAAGGGAGTCAGCTGACCAGGCCGGTCAGCTGACGATTCAATCAGTTCCCATTGGTCTAGCACTTAGGGGAGGCGCTGGAGAGCGCTGTACTATATATACTGGGTGCTGGTCATTCACTGGTTGTCTGCCATTGCGATCACTACGTGGAAGCACTCAGACCTTTTGTCAGAATCTGTGTTACCATTCTGTTATACTTCAGACTAGTTCCAGGGTGTTGATGATCACGGACCTCACACCCAAGACTAGGGACTTGTGTTATCATTCTGTTATACTTCAGACTAGTTCCAGGGTGTTGATGATCACGGACCTCACACCCAAGACTAGGGACTTGTGTTATCATTCTGTTATACTTCAGACTAGTTCCAGGGTGTTGATGATCACGGACCGCACACCCAAGACTAGGGACTTGTGTTATCAGTCAGTTATCTTTCAGACTAGTTCCAGGGTGTTGATGATCACGGACCTCACACCCAAGACTAGGCATTGTTTATTATCTGTTAATACTTTCTGCATTCCTGACCACTCCTCTGATCACTGATTTGGTACTTCGCTATATCTGATACTCTGTTGCCAAACCCTGCGTGCTTTAGGATTACCGAATCAGCCTCCTGTCTTTGTACTTCATCTGCCCGTGAGTTGCCGACCTGGCTTGCCCGACCTCGAGAGCTATCTCCCCAGTTTAGAGATAGTTCACAGATCAGTCAGTGACATCCTCCCATTGGTGTCACTCACTCTCTGGTCCTTCCTACTCCCAGCCTGACTCCTCCCTTCGGGAGGTTCTCAGGCTACTGGAAGGTACTTGTTCTCTAGGCAGTATTCCTTACTGCCTATGGACCTGCTCCTCAGGTTCTGTCCTCAAAGTATTACTGTTGCACCAAACACTCATATCACTCAGGTGTCCAGAGGTTAGTAATATATTTGATTATCGGTGATTCTGCAGATCATCAATAATCAGGTATATATCTGTATTTTTGGTGATACTGCAGATCACCAATAATCAGACCCTCTCTGTGTTACACCGATCGTTACAGTTTTTAATATTTTTTCACTTAGTTTCCCTTTAAAATGCATAGAAAATGAGGTAATTACTAAACAAAATTATTACACGCTAAAAGCCTAATTTGTCCTGAAAAAAACAATATATAGATCATTTAGGTGTGATAAGAGTAATAAAGTTATTGATGAATGAATGGGATCAGCGCTGATATGTGAAAATTGCTCTAGTCCTGAAGTGGTTATATATATAAAGATGCATGGAATGGTCAGATAATATCACCGATAGTAGCATATCAGTAATTATACCCATATTCTACTAACCCTCGGTAACCTAACTCTCACCCAAACCCTATCTATACCTAATGACCCCCACCAACTCCTAACATTAACCCTTCCCTGTCTATGCTTAGCACTAACAAACTAGCTTCTCCACCCCCCTCCACACACACCACCACCAACAACAACCACGCACCAACTTAACACAGGCCAGTAATTAATAAGCCTGGAGTGGTAGCAGGAAAAAATGGCACAGGACAAGGGTGGGCGAAAAGGGCGCAGCAATAGACTTTAATGCAATTACCGTTAATACGGCGAAAAAAGCAGAAAAAGGGTGCCGCAAAAAATATCGTTAACAACATTAGAACATTATAGTTTTTGAAGTTCTCATTTTAGAAGTTTGCACCGTTATAGTTTTTGTCATATTATCTTGTTTATATGTACAGATTTTACATTATCAAAGATATTGACCTTGATTTACTAAAAGGTGCTAACCTACTTAGCACGTCTAAAGTCTTTAGACGTGCTGCTAACCAGGGTGTTAAGTAGGTTAGCACCGGTTTTCTCAATCAGATTGTGCGCTAAGTACCAGGGGCGTAACTAGAAATCACTGGGCCCCCCTGCGAATATTTGGATGGGGCCCCCCCCATAGGTGCCAAATAATCGTAATGGGGCAGCGTTTCACTGTAAATTAATTGTAAAGTGGGCAGCATTTTACCAGACAATCGTAATGTGGGCCAGAAAATCGTAATGTGGGCAGAGTTCACCAGAAAATCGTAATGTGGGCCTTTAGAAAATCATAATGTGGGCAGAGTTCACCAGAAAATCGTAATGTGGGCACCAGTCACCAGAAAATAGTAACGTGAGCAGCAGTCACCAGAAAATTGTAACGTGGGCAGCATTTACCAGACAATCGTAATGTGGGCAGCGTTCACCAGAATATCGTAATGTGGGACAGAAAATCGTAATGTGGGCAGAGTTCACCAGAAAATTGTAACATGGACAGCATTCACCAGACAATCGTAACTTGGGCAGTGTTCACCAGAAAATCGTAATGTGGGCCAGAAAATCGTAATGTGGGCAGCGTTCACCAGAAAATCGTAACGTGGACAGCATTCACCAGACAATCGTAACGTGGGCAGTGTTCACCAGAAAATCGTAATGTGGGCCAGAAAATCGCAATGTGGGCAGCAGTCACCAGAAAATCGCCATGTGGGCAGCAGTCACCAGAAAATTGCAATGTGGGCATCAGTCACCAGAAAATCCTAATGTGGGCAGCAGTCACCAGAATATCGTAATGTGGGCAGCAGTCACCAGAAAATCCTAATGTGGGCAGCAGTCAGTCACCAGAATGTCGTATTGTGGGCAGCAGACACCAGAAAATCCTAATGTGGGCAGCAGTCACCAGAAAATCGCAATGTGGGCAGCAGTCACCAGAAAATCGCAATGTGGGCAGCAGTCACCAGAAAATCGCAATGTGGGCAGCAGTCACCAGAAAATCCTAATGTGGGCAGCATACACCAGAAAATCGTAATGTGGGCAGCAGACACCAGAAAATCGCAATGTGGGCAGCAGACACCTGAAAATCGCAATGTGGGCAGCAGACACCTGAAAATCGCAATGTGGGCAGCAGACACCTGAAAATCGTAATGTGGGCAGCAGACACCTGAAAATCGTAATGTGGGCAGCAGACACCTGAAAATCGTAATGAGGGCAGCAGACACCTGAAAATCGTAATGAGGGCAGCAGACACCTGAAAATCGTAATGAGGGCAGCAGACACCTGAAAATCGTAATGTGGGCAGCAGACACCTGAAAATCGTAATGTGGGCAGCAGACACCAGAAAATCGCAATGTGGGCAGCAGTGACCAGAAAATCGCAATGTGGGCAGCAGTGACCAGAAAATCGTAATGTGGGCAGCAGACACCAGAAAATCGCAATGTGGGCAGCAGTGACCAGAAAATCGTAATGTGGGCAGCAGACAGAAAATCATAATGTGGGCAGCAGACACCTGAAAATCACAATGTGGGCAGCAGTGACCAGAAAATCGCAATGTGGGCAGCAGACACCAGAAAATCGTAATGTGGGCAGCAGACACCTGAAAATCACAATGTGGGCAGCAGACACCTGAAAATCGTAATATGCCCCCCCCCCCTGGGGCCCGCTCAGAGTTTTGTGGGTGCTGGAGGGGTGGCAGCATGAGGGGAAAGCCTTGCCCACAGTCGGCGGGGAGAGGGGTAGTTCCCCCCTCTCCCTCACCTCGGGGCTCTCCCCTCTGTGCTCCCCTCCAGCTCGTAAGTGTCTGTGGGGCTGTGGTGGGCAGCGAGCGGCGGGCAGATACATACCTGCTTCCGTGCGTTCCATCGGAGACTTCTCCCTCTAGCGGCTGACGTCACTTCCGGAAGTGACGTCAGCCGCTAGAGGGAGAAGTCTCCGATGGAACGCACGGAAGCAGGTATGTATCTGCCCGCCGCTCGCTGCCCACCACAGCCCCACAGACACTTATGAGCTGGAGGGGAGCACAGAGGGGAGAGCCCCGAGGTGAGGGAGAGGGGGGAACTACCCCTCTCCCCGCCGACTGTGGGCAAGGCTTTCCCCTCATGCTGCCACCCCTCCAGCACCCACAAAACGGCCCCAAGCGGGCCCCAGGGGGGGGCCGGGCCCCCCCGCGGGCGCAGGGGCTGCAGGGCCTATTCCTACGCCCCTGCTAAGTACCGCGCGCAAAGTCCTATGCGCGCGCTAAGTCCCATAGGCTTTAGTGGGCACTTCGCGCGGAGCGCCCTGCGCTCTGTACAGTGTGCGTGCAAAACTTTGCACGTGGTACTTTGCGCACGATCCCTACTTCTCACATTTCAACAGAGTTTAGACGTGCTAAGGGCCAGTGCTAAAGTTAGCACCGTTTTGTATATCAAGCCCATTATCTTTTATATGCATACAAGGGTGTTTTTGCAGAGGGAGTGGTTAGGGTTAGGCAACCCCAGGGGGGTGGTTAGGGTTGGGCACCACCAGGGGGGTGGTTAGGGTTAGGCACCACCGGGGGGTTAGGGTTAGGCACGTCAGGGGGGTTGCCTCAGACCTCAGACCTTAGTCAGATCTTTCAGTGTGGTGGAACCAGGAGGACCTGGGAATCCATACATAGCCAGTTACTGCATATCACCTGTGTTATTCTCTAGCATAGTTCCAGGGTGTTGAGATCAAGGCCCTGACACCCCAGACTAGGAATACTTTATATCATCTGTGTTATTCTCTAGTATAGTTCCAGGGTGTTGAGATCACGGTCCTCACACCCCAGACTAGGAATACTGTATATCATCTGTGTTATTCTCTAGCATAGTTCCATGGTGTTGAGATCACGGCCCTCACACCTCAGACTAGGAATACTGTATATCTGTTATGACCTGTTACTTCCCTGACTACGCTACTGCTTTCTGATTCGGTACCTTTGCACATCTGATCTCCTGTTGCCGACCCCGCCTGTCCCTGGTTACCGAATCAGCCTGTTGTCTCTGTACCTTATCTGCCTGTGTGTTACCGACCCGGCCTGTCCGACCTTCCTGGCTGTTGCTCACCCCTTAAAGAGAATCTGTATTGTTAAAATCGCACAAAAGTAAACATACCAGTGCGTTAGGGGACATCTCCTATTACCCTCTGTCACAATTTCGCCGCTCCTCGCCGCATTAAAAGTGGTTAAAAACAGTTTTAAAAAGTTTGTTTATAAACAAACAAAATGGCCACCAAAACAGGAAGTAGGTTGATGTACAGTATGTCCACACATAGAAAATACATCCATACACAAGCAGGCTGTATACACCCTTCCTTTTGAATCTCAAGAGATCATTTGTGTGTTTCTTTCCCCCTGCAGCTATCTTCCACTGAAGTGTCAGGCTGTTTCTTCCTTCAGAGTGCAGACAGCTCTGCCTGTATGTAATTCCTCAATATGTGAAAGCCCAGCCAGCTCAGAGGAGGATTTATCCAGCTTGTAAAAGATAAGAGAGAAGAGAGAATCTGTCCTAATCTAAATAATACACAGGCAGTGTGCAGAGAGGGGCTTGGAGGGGGGAGATGCATCACAGAACCACAACACTGAAGAACTTGGCAGCCTTCCAGACACAGGCTGACAAGTCTGACAAGAGAGAGATAAGTTGATTTATTACAGAGATGGTGATAGTAGAACATGCTGCAGTAAGCCAGAACACATTAGAATAGCTTTTGGAACTTGTATGATGATAAAAAACAGGATGCAATTTTTGTTACGGAGTCTCTTTAAGGTGTCCAGCCCTCTTGCAGGGTTCCCTGTCTCTCAGAAGGGGCCTCCATGCAAACCAGTCAGGGACTCACCCTCCTGGAGTCCTTGACTGCAGTAGAGTCTTCTCTACTTATTGGACCACCTGCTACCCCGGTGGTCCAAAGATACTGTTGCACCAAAACACTTACACTCTCTCAGGTGTCTAGAGGTTAGACATATCTGATTATTGACGATTCCGCAGATCCTCAATAATCAGGTATATCTGTATTCTTGGGGATACTGCGGATCGCCAAGGATCAGATTCTCTCTCTGGTTGCTGACACCGATCGTTACAATTACATAATGATTTTTATCGTTAGTATCTTTTCATTATTATTGGTAATAAATGGTATTTATTGTTAATCAAGTTTGACAACGATATTTATCGTTATCAGATTTCGTTATCAATATTTTGTTATCAAGCCAAGCCCTTTTTTCACTACGCCCTTGTTTCATGCACGTCCTGGAGTTCAGCTACAATGTTCCCAAGCTTCAGTGCATTACTGCTCTCAGCAAGTGGCTATGCAGCTGCTCACAAGGAGAAGTTTGGGTGCACCGATTAACAGCAGCCCAATGATTAGTGCACACCGTTGCAGGGCTTGGGGGCATGCATGAAAAAAGGGCTCCAGGAAAAAAAGGGCCAGGCTGGAAAACAAAATGGCACCGGTGGATATCCAAATCTCAATAACAATGGACATAGTTAACAAAATTGGTTAACGATAAATACGGTTTAAAAAAAGATGGGAGTTGATAACAAAAATATATTAACATAAAAATTGTAACATAATTCAACAATACAGCTTAACCTAACCCTACAATCACACAGAACCCTCCTCCGATGGTGCCTAACCCTAACCAACCCCCCCGGGTGGTGTTTAACCCTAAATAGCCCCCTTCCCGGTGGTGCCTAACCCTAACCACCCCTCTGTGGTGCCTAACCCTAACCACCTCCCTGGTGGTGCCTAACCCTAGCCACCCCCCCAAGTTGCCTAACCCTAACCACACCCTGGGTGGTGCCTAACCCTAAATACCCCAACTCCCCTCATGCCAGTGGTGCCTAACCCTTACCACTCCCCCTGCAGAAACAACCTTTTACACATAAAAATTATGATAAGTTTGATGACGTAAAATCTGTACTTGGAAACAACAAAATAATATGACAAAAACTATAACGTTACAAGCTTCTAAAACAATATCATACGTCAAAAAGTTTAATGTTTTAATGTTGTTAACAATATTTATTGGGCGCCCTTTTTTCTGCTTTTTTTTGCCGTATTAATAATGATTGCATTAATGTCTATAGCGGTACCCTTTTCGTCCACTAGCCGCCAGCGCCCTTTTTTCCTGCTTCTGGCTGGGGTGCTAGCAGGGGGTTCTATGTGAGGACCAGGGGAGGACAGTGGGAGCTGAGCTGATGGCATTCATGTGGTTGTCTGATAAAGGACTATTGGGGAGCACTGGTTGGTTGCACATTTAAAGGGAATCTGAAGTGAAAATAAACGTATGATATAATGATTTATATGTGTAGTACAGCTAAGAAATAAAACATTAACAGCAGAGATATGAGTCTAATATTGTTTCCAGTACAGGAAGAGTTAAGAAACTTCAGTTGTTATCTATGTAAAAGAGCTTCTGTGAGCTCTGCGACTTTGTAAAGTCGTGGACAGCACTGTCTTTTGAAGCTCTTATCTCACCTGTCTCTTACTGTTTATGGCTTTTCTGCAGGGAAAAGTACAAAGAGTCATAGCCTGCTCTGTGAAACCATTTAAAATGCTGAGTGTATTGTGGAAATTGCAATTATTAGAGAATGATGCAATGTTATTTAAAAAAGCTATATAGATATGAAAATAAAAATATGACACTATTTTCTTTGCTACTAATGTTCTATTAATTATCAGTATTACACAACCAATTCATTATATCATGAGTTTCTTTTCGCTACAGTGTCACTTTAACCACTGCAGACCACAGGGCTGTTCATTTTTTGCATCTGAGCAACTTTCACCTCCCATTCATTTGCCAATAACCTTATCACTACTCATCACAATTAATTGATTTATATCTTGTTTTTTTCCGTCACCAATTAGGCTTTCTTTGGGTGGTACATTTGCTAAGAATTATTTTATTCTAAATCAATTTTAACAGGAAATTTAATAAAGAAATGGAAAAAAATCATTATTTCTCAGTTTTTGGCCATTATAGTTTTAAATTAATACATGCTACCATAATTAAAACCCATGTATTTTATTTACCCATTTGTCCCGCTTATTATACCATTTAAATTATGTCTCTATCACAATGTATGGCGCTGATATTTTATTTTGAAATAAAGGTGCATTTTTTCAATTTGCGTCCATCACTATTTACAAGCCTATAATTTAAAAAAAAATATATTAATATACTCCTTTGATATGCATATTTAAAAAGTTCAGACCCTTTTTTTATTGTAATTTTTACATTTTTTTTATTAAAAAATTTATTTGTGTAATTTTTGGTGTAGGAGGTAAACAGCTAATTTTAAATGTAAAATAATTTTTTCATTTAATAAAAAATGGATGTGTGTAGTTTTACTATTTAGCCACAAGATGGCCACAGTCAAAAAGTCCTGGGAGTGATCGATCTCGCTCCCAGGAACAAGAATGAAGATGGGAAACTTTTTTTTTGCTTATAAAAACTGCAGCCTCTGATAAGAGGCGGTCGGTTTTTCTGCGGGGGACTTTGATCAATGAATTGTCCCCTTTTTTTTCAGCCAGTCTTATTAAGCATTAATGGATTAGCTGAAACGCCGCTATTCCACGGCAAAATGAGGCTTTATTCTCCCCCAAATACCGGGGCAAAAAGCCACGTCTTTCAAAGTCGGGGATTTTGCTGCCCGAGGAGGCAAAGTTTTCAGCTACAGCTCTGCCTCCATTCGCGTCAATCTCCCGTGGATCTCTGCCTCCTCTCGCCCCTCTTTGTGAAAGAAAACTGAGAGGGGCGGGAGGAGGCGGAGATCCACGGGAGATTGATGCGAATGGAGGCAGAGCTACAGCTCAAAGCTATGCTTCCAACAGGAAGGAGCCTCGCAAATTGCCCCAGGCATTTCGGGGTGATTAAAGCCTCGTTTTGCTGCGGGATAGTGGCGGTTCAGCTAATCTATTAATGCTTAAGAAGACTGGCTGAAAAAAAGGGGCATTTTAGGAGGCTACAGATTCTCTTTAAAGAGTACCTGAGATGGCCAAAAAGAAAAAATATATACATACCTAGGGCTTCCACCAGCCCCCTCCAGGCTGATCGATCCCTCACCATCCTCCTCCACTCCCTGGATCGTCTGAAATTGGCCCCGGAAAGTCCTCAAGTCTGGGCCAGTCAGCGCAGGTGCTGTCCGGCCATGCATGCTCCCCAATTGCGCTTCCGTCACTGAGAGCATGAAGGCAGGCGCGCAACGAGCTGCGCATGTGCAGAATGCCCAAACTGGAGGACTTTCTGGGGCAAATTAAAGACAATCCAGGTGGCGGAGGGGGATGGCAAGGGCACAATCATCCTGGAAGGGGCTAGAGGAAGCCCCAGGTATGTATATATATTTTTTTGCCCGTCTCAGCTTTACTTTAAGTATAGCGATTCCATAGAATGTGGGATAATTTCTGAAGTGATTGGCAATTTGGCATGGGATCATTAATTAAATACAAATATTTATCATAATTAAGAACAATAAATACTTTTGTTGTGGTTACATCTTTATTTATTTTCATAGTACCCCTATACCAATTTCACTTCGGGGGAGATTAAACCTCCCTTCCTGGGCACTGGAGGTGGGGAAGAGAAGGTGTTAAAGAGGCTTGGGAGGGGAAACCCCATACTGCCCTTTTTCTTAAACTGTGTAAAGTGCGTATACAGAACTCGGTATACACAAAATTGTACCACAGCAAAATGTCCTTTTACCAAGTTTAAATTTTTTTTTTTAATTTTTTTAAATCGATTTTGCTAAAAACTACAGGGTCTTTAAAAAAATATCGACTTGTTCCACTATTACCCCTAGCATATATAGCACATTTGTTGATAATAGCATGTATGGGGGCTTTGCTATTAACCTTCTAATGACTGTTCCACGCCAATTGGCGTGGATACGGCGGCAGCCCCAGGGCCGCTTAACGCCGATCAGCGTGCAGCCCTGGGGGCGTGGTTTGCAGGAGATCGCACACACCGATACACGTGCATCTCTGCTTCAATGAAAGAGCTCCGCTCCGTCATCGGTCTCCCAACGGCGATCGCCACTAAGAGACTGTTAGACGGCAAAACCGCTGTCTATTTACAGTGTACAGCGCTGCCATCTACGGCAGCGCTGTACTGGGGACAGCCGTGTGATATGGCTGTCCCCCTGGGACAGCCACATCACACGGCTGGGACAGCCATATCCCACAGGAGTGATCGCCCTGGGTAGCAGCCAGGAAAGGGGAGCAACAGGCACAGCGGTGGGAAGGGGGGTTGGACCCCTCACTTGGGGCTCCCCTGTCCGCTCTCCCACTCCAACTATTTGCTCATAATGTAATTACGTTCAGCCAGGCAGCAGGGAGCGCAATGATCCACCTACTTCCTGGATCCTGCGCTGCATTCCATCACTCGCGTCACTTCCTGAAATGCCACCCACCGCTGTGCCCACTGCTCCCCCTTCCTGGCTGCTACCCCTCCAGCTCGGTGCCTCTCCCCACAGCCAGGCAGGCGACACCCCCACACCGCCGCCTGAGGAGCCTGCCTCACCCCATCTCATGGGTGGCCCGGGGCTGCGTACTGGCTAAGGGCTCTGCCTCTGACACAGGAGACTCGGCTCCTACTGTTCAGTAAGCCAGCACCTATTCCGTAAGGACTGGGCACCACTAGATTGCTTTTGACATTAGGGAAATCACAATTGCAGGACATGCAGCATTTTGGGAGTATTTGTACTCCAATGTAAAGTATGTAAGCGCTGTCAAATTGCTAATGAATTGCTACACATAGTGCTTTGTGTGTGATTTTAAAGCACAGGAAGTACATACAAGCCCTTGTTTTACCCATAATGCTTTTATTACGCTGCAATGCTTTCTGTTTATTGTCTCCTGGACGAAGGGATGTTCACAGAGCTGCAGGCTGCTCTTAGTTGAGAGGCTTAGAGAGACTCTGCTTTTATACTGCACAGGGTGCCAGACACTAAGACAGCCAATCAGATGTGTAGGCCACTTTAAAATGTTCACATTCCCAAACACACTTTTTTAAAATCGATTCAAAATTCACAGAAAATCGCTCATATAATCGCTTACAAAACACTTGCATAAAATGCAAGCGATTGTGATAGCGATTTCTAGTGGGTTCCAGGCCTAAAGAGTAGAGGGGCAAGGGGTGTTCGCTGTTTGAGTAACGCAATTTTTTTTAAAATTGCATTTGTATCTTTTACATTGACTTTAATGGCAGGCAAGCAGCCGCCGACTTTCGCGGTTAATAGCAAAACCCCCTTACGTGCTAGAAACGCCAAATTTCTTTATATTTCCCTCCAAGGCTCCCCATTGGTTCCTTAGCAGACCATTGGGGAGCCTTGGAGGGAAATATAGAGATGCTTTTGTTCTCAGCTAACTGAGTTTAGCTGACAGCTGTGTGGTGGTGAGCGTCTCTGTGTAGTGGAGTTCGTCAATCAATGTAACAAGCTCACCAGATTAGAGGATATTGGCATGGGACCATTTCTGAGGATATTAGCATGGGAACATTTTCTTAAAGGTACAGGTACAGGTAAGTATGCATGGTTAATTAAGAAAAATAAAGGACTTTTTTCGTTGTTGTGTTTTTATTTCATTTAACCCTTTGTGGAAATGAGTATGGGGTACTTTGTGCCCCTATACTCATTTCTTCTGGGAGGGAGGCAGGCATCTGGGGATCCCCTTCTTAAAGGGGACTCCCAAATGCCACCATGAACCTCCCCCAGGGCCTCATCGGCCCTCACCTCCTCCTGGGGCCCCAGAGGTGGGGAAGAGCCCCAGGAGGGAGAGGAAGGCTTGGCTGCCCCTCTCCTCCAGGGCCCCCCCCCATACCATGGACCATGCGGACTGGTATAGCTCAGGGTGGCCGGGGCTCCGCATTCTGGCTATCCCAGCCTGCATGGGGGACAAGGGGTTAAAGAGGCTCGGGAGGGGGAACCCCACGTCATTTATTTTAAAACAATATCCCACACTCTGAACAAAAAAAAATGTTTCAAAAATAGGTAAAGGTGCTAAGGATCCTTATACAGCCATATTGCGGCTGTACAGCGATCCCTGGCCAAAGCGTTGCCACTTCCACAAGGTTTCCAGGGGGTCCATACATACTGGAAAACCCGTCATGAAATGAATTGCTCTTTCTTTTGATATATGTAAATTTACACTACTTTTATTTCTCTCTTCCACTGACCTCCTCCACATACCCTGAAAATGTGGTGTTTCTAGCACGTAAGGGGGCTTTGCTATTAACCGCTAAAGTCGGCAGTCGTTTGCCTGCCATTAACGTTTATGAAGCCTGCTGAGAACAGTCTGTTTGCGAACATTTGCTTTCAAGGCTCGCAAATTGAAAATGTGATGTTCGGGCCATCAGTGGTAAGGGGACCTTGGGTAAGACTCTCCACCACTGTTACTGCCTACTGAGCATGCCCAAGTGGCAGTAGCTCTGGCGCTTTGAGTCCGACAATAGAAAAGCACTCTATGTCTTGTCTTCTTCTATGTTTATATCTCCGGACATAACTTGTTCATTTTCTTTGTATTCTCTTGTTGACAATATGCTACATCTACGTTTAGACGCATTTGGATGTTCTTATGATTTTATATACAATATTTTAATGTTATTCTTGCAAAATAAAGATATTTTGAATACCAAAACCACACAATTCTTGGATGCCCTCATGAACCCTTCTGGCAACCACTGTCTGTAAACACTGTTTATTTCTGCATTCACAAATGCAAATTAAAACTCTATCATGCATAGAAGAAACCAAATGTAAACAAAATCCAGAGACGTTACCTTACCGAGCTAAAAAACAAAACAAAAACAGACTGGGGTAAAGTGGAAAATGTATGACAAAGAAGATACCAAACTACCGAGCAGCTGAAATCTGATATCAGTCAAGAATGGAACTACATTTCACTTTAACTAGTGCAACTGGTCTTTTCAGTTCTCATTCTTATACATAGCGACTTTGAAGGACAACTGAAGTGAGAGATATATGGAGGCTGCCATATTTATTTGCCATATTTATTTCCTGTTAAGCAATACCAGTTACCTAAATATCCTGCTGATCCTCTGCCTCTAATACTTTTAGCCATACACCCTGAACAAGCATGCGGCAGATCAGGTGTTTCTGATATTACTGTCAGATCTGAGAAGATTAGCTGCATACTTGTTTCTGGTGTTATTCAGACATTCTGCAGCCAAATAGACCAGCAGGACTGCCAGGCAACTGGAATTGTTTAAAAGGAAACAAATATGGCAGCCTCCATATTCTTCCCACTTCAGTGGACCTTTAAAGGAACCCTGAGCAGAAGCCGTGGGTATGCATTTAAGCAAAGAAGGGACAATCACCGGCCCCTTCATTAAGTGGTCCTTCTCCCAAGCGGGCTGCTATAAATTCCATTGAAACTGGTGATTCTGAACTAAAGTCTTGCTGTGCTCCGTAACAGGAAGCCTGCAGGTCCTCTCTGCCCATGCCAGGAATTTGCAAAAATATATGCAAAATTTTGCGTTATTGTAATTAGCAGACTACGATCATTACAGCTGTTCTAAATTGTGGATCTTAATTATTGTCTGTATTACTGTCAGAGAGATTTTACATTGTTTTCATTCCTCAGTGGTCCTTCAGTATCCCTGGGACAGGAAATTAGGTAGCCCCCCCCCCCCCCCCAAGAGTGCCAAAAACACCAGCAAGGCCGGTTCAAGCAACAATGGGGCCCTAGAGCAAAACTAACCTGGGGTTCCCCCTGCCCCCTCCCCCAGCATATTCATGCCCCAGGGCACCAGACCCAGCTGCCACCCTCCATATCTCCCCGTTTAACTTTACTGTGTCCCCCAGGGCCCCTGCACTGTTTTTGTCAGAATAGCAAATCACCTATCCATGCTGCTCCATCCATGCTTCCTGTCTTCATCCCCGCTAACTGTCTCTTTTCCGTGACTCTGTGATTTGTATTGAGTCATGACTAGTCAAGGAGAAAAGGCAGCCGGCAGAAATGAGGACAGGGAGCACAAATGGAGCAGCACGCCAGGATAGGTGAGTTGTCAAATAAGTGCAGGGGGCACAAGTTGGAGGAAGACCTGGGGGCCTTGTAGTACTCAGGGGCTCTGGGGCAGTTGCTCCCATTGCCTCTATGGTAGCGCTGGCCCTGGACACCAGTAAAATATCTGACGCAGGATATGCTCCTTTCATAATCCATCCAAAGCTAAAAAAATGAAGCTCTGCATTTTCACATGTGGAGCCACGAGTGAGGCGTCTGTTTTGTAACAAAGGTAGAAGAAAGGATTGAGCTGACTACAAGGACTCTGTTTCTGCATTTCCTGTTTCTTTGAAGAAAGAAACCAAGTCTGTATATATATTTTGTTAATTTACCCACCTAGCGTGACACAGACGAGGATCCAGAGTTGCCAACATGAATGTGCTTCCATGATCATAGCTAAGTCCACCTTGGGCTTGACTGGGTTCTGATCTTCCGGGTGTTTGATGATGTATAAGTACGTTCTGTCAGAAATGCCTCACCTGTCTTTGGGGCTGTCCCTGTGACGAGTGTCTGACAAGTAATGTAACCTGGGCACTATCTACAAGCTGTAAAACAGGTTGCTTCAGTTTTACACTGATTAACCTGACGTAGAAGAGTCAGAAATGGAAAGCTTCTGGTCTTGAATTGTAGAAAGGTGACAAAGGTCTATCAGTCAAGAACTTTCAGTTTTCCGATCTAAGGGCTGGAACCCAATATAGCAATTTTTTGAGCATTTAGGGATCGCTTTAAATCGCTAGCGCTTTCCCTAAACGCTCTGCCAGTGTAACTAAATGTAACAAATTCCACAGTAGCGATTGGGATTAGCAAAATCGCAATCGCAGGACATGCAGCATTTTGGTAGCATTTGCGATTCAATGTAATGTATTGAAGTGCTGGCAAATCGCTCATGAATCGCTACACATAGCGATTTGAATGCGATTGCAAACTGTAAATAAAATTATGATACATTGAAAAGACCAATCAGAATTAAAGTCGCTAATTGCAAATCGCTACACAATCGCTGGAAAAGAACCTTACACTTTTTTAAAATCACTCCTAAAAGCGCAGGAAACGCTAATGAAATCACTTACAAAACGCTAAGTAAAAACGCTAGCGAATTGCGATTTGTAGTGGGTTCCAGTCCTTAAAGAGACACTAGAACAGGCATGGGCAAACTTGGCCCTCCAGCTGTTAAGGAACTACAAGTCTCACAATGCATTGCAGGAGTCTGACAGCCACAGTCAAGACTCATAAAGGCAAATGCATTGTGGGACTTGTAGTTCCGTAACAGCTGGAGGGCCGAGTTTGCTTATGCCTGCACTAGAACAACATATATATCACTATCATTGTGGAAGGGAAAAAGCGAGGCACTGCTTCCTTAAAAATCCTTTATTGCTGTGTGGGTAGATACATCTCAAGAGGGGCACAAGGGAACGTGTGACAGCTGTTTTGCGATATCAATAGCTTCTTCAGAGGCAGTAAATGCCTCTGAAGAAGCGATTGATATCGCAAAACAGCAGTCAGGCAATCCCTTACCTCTCTCTTGAGATGTATCTACCCACACCAGATTAAAGGGTTTTGCTGCATTATCTCACGGAAGTTAGTACGTGGCAGTTTAACCACTTAGGACCACAGGCTTACACCCCCCTAGAGACCAGGCTATTTTTTACAATTCATTGCTGCAGCTTTAAAAGCTCACTGCAGAGCCATACAATTTAGCAGCCAAATGAATCTTTACTCTTTTTCTGTTGGTGGGTTCTGATCGCTGCTGCAGGGTTTTGTTTTTATTAATTTAACCATTTCCCCTCCCCCGGGACAAGTAACTACATCCCCGCAAACTGCCATAACTCTGTGCAGGGACGTAGGTACTATGTCCCTCCCGCCACGCCCCCCCCCCCGCTCGCCCCCCCCGCGCTCGGTACCGCCGCTCATTACCGCCGATCGCCCGCCGCTAGAAAAACAATCCCATTCATTGATCTAATTCCCCGTGTGAATGGCTGCAGCCGTCTATACAGACGGCTCGGCCATTCATTCATTCCGTATGCGTACAAATAGTACGGAGCTGAAGTCACTACTGAGGACATCTTGTGGCCAAATTATAATGTTACACCCCCCTTTTTTTTCAGTTTATTATCCCTAGTTGCCTTTTTTATTATTATTATTAACCCCTGGCCTCCTACACTCCCCTAAAGTTACCATTTAAAAAAAAAAAAAATTTAATAAAAAAAAAATTACAAAATTAAAATTAAAAAAAAATACATAAATAGTTACCTTAGGGACTGAACTTTTTTAATATGTATACAAAAACTGTATACTACAATTACTTTATAAATTATGGGCCTGTAATTGGGGATAGACGCGAAACTTAAAAAATGCACCTTTATTTCCAAATGAAATATTGGCGCCATACATTGTACTAGGGAAAAAGTCTAAACGTTGCAATAAACGATACAAACGGGAAATGAAAATGTGTGGGTTTTAATTACGGTAGCATGTTTAAATTTGAAAATATAATGGCTGAAAACTGAGAAATAATGTTTTTTTTTCAATTTTTTTCTTATTCTTCTTATTAAAACTGAGTTAGAAGAAAATAATTTTTAGCAAAAAGTATCCCAAAGAAAGCCTATACAGTGGCAAAAACAAACAAGATATAGATTGTTTCGCTGTAATAAGTAGTAATAAAGTTATAGGTGAATGAATGGAAGGAGCGCTGACGGGTGAAAACTGCTCTGGTTTTTTGAGCAGAAAAACCCTTTGAGGTGAAGAGGTTAATTGTAATTTTATTTTAAATAAAAATGTCTATTTTGTTAAATTTATTTTTACCTCCCCCTGAGAACCAATCGGGTGATCACCTCTCATAGGCATAAGCCTATGAGAGGGATCGCATGTCGAGCCCATCCAGGATCAAAAGTTTTTTTTTCTTTTTTTCCCTTCTATGTAAAAAATACAATACTCCCAATTATACTCAAACGAGCCCATCCAGGGGACAGCCAAGTGACAGGGCTGTCCCCAGTACAGCGCTGCAGTAGATTGCATCGCTGTACAACAAAAGGAAATGACTGTTCCTTTTCAGTCTGCTGCCACTGGCAGACTGTTGATAGAGCTCCACTCCATCACCCAAGCGCGTATGCATGTGCGCGATCCCCGCTAATCTCCTCCCCCAGGACTTGACGCCTTTTGGCTTTAGGTGGTCCTGGGGGAGCCACCTTGCGGCTGCCAATCGGCGTTAGGTGGTCGTAAGGTGGTTAAACAACCCTCCTCCTGCTGCATACCGGTGTCGGTTTGTTTTCTACTCTCTTCAAGTTAGCATATATAGTAGTATGCAGTAAAATATTCAAGATAGCCACTTTTACAATAATTTTCCTGATTTCAGCAATAGAAACATTTCCTACACTGATTACATCGATATATTGCTGTAATTTGAATGTAGTACTGCCCTCTCAGTGATGTTTAGCGTAGGCTGATTAGCTATACGGAATTCTTCCGCTCCAGAGCATTCTGGCAGACTAGATATATTTTGTACTGGCTTCGGATCCTTCAATAACCAAACATTCCCCAGAGCTGCATCTAACAGGACTAAAGGTGTTGCCATCTGTGTTAAATACTCAGGAAGTAAATTAGGGTGAGGAAAGAATTTACAATGGGCAACATTGACTAAACCTTTTTTATAAATAATTATTGTAAAAAAAATAAGCAATTTTATTCATAACTAGCTGATGACCCGGCATTGCCCGGGTATGTATTTGGCTGGTGTCGGCTCCATCCACTTTTTCTAATCCTAACACAAAATTACTCAATGACGAAGTTTGTGAACTTTGTAGTCTTTGACATCAATAATTTGCATTGAAATAAAAAAATCTGATGGGTTGTTTGTGGCTCCACCTCCTTTTCTGAATTTGAACCCCAGTCACCCAATGACCAACTGTACCAGGTTTGAGGCCTGTGCCATTAACAGTGCAAGAATGGTAGCAATTCCCTTGAAAAGCAATAGGTGAAGCTTTATACACTTTTGTAGGCTCCACCCACTTTTCTCAATATTAATCCCATTCACTGAGTGACCAACTGTGCAAAGTTTAAGAACCCTCCCATTAACAGTGTAAGAATGGCTGCAGTTTACATTTTCCCAGTGAAATTTGTATTTGTCTCCACCTACTGATGACCCGGCGTTGCCCGGGTATGTATTTGACTTGTGTTGGTTCCGCCCACTTCTTCTAACCATAACGCTTATACACTCAATGACCAAGTTTGAGTTTGTGAGCTTTGGGGTCTTTAGCATCAATAATTTGTATATTCCCATAGAAATTAAACAAATCAGATTGGCTGTTTGTGGCTCTGCCCCTCTCCAGCATTTGAACCCCAGTCACCCAATGACCAACTGTAGCAGGTTTGAGGCATCTGCTATTACCAGTATAAAAATGGCAGCAATTTAAATATTCCCCTTGAAAATCAACAGGTGAATTTTGATTGGCTATTATAGGCTCCACCCACTTCCCTGAATATTAATCTCAGTCACCCAGTGACCATCTGGGCAAAGTTTGGGAACCCTGCCATTAACAGTGTAAGAAGGCCTGCAGTCTACATTTTCCCAGTGAAATTTGGTTTTGGCTCCGCCTATTTTTTGTAACCTGGACATACAGTCACTCAATGACCAAGTTTGTGAGCTTTGGGGCCCTTGGCATTAATAATTTGTATTTTCCCAAGAAATGAATAGAGATGTCGCGGACCTCCGATTTTCGGTTCGCGAACCGGGTTCGCGAACTTCCGCGGAAGGTTCGGTTCGCGGAAAAGTTTGCGAACCGCAATAGACTTCAATGGGGAGGCGAACTTTGAAAAATAGAAAAAATTATGCTGGCCACAAAAGTGAAGGAAAAGATGTTTCAAGGGGTCTAACACCTGGAGGGGGGCATGGCGGAGTGGGATACATGCCAAAAGTCCTGGGGAAAAATCTGGATGTGACGCAAAGCAGCGTTTTAAGGGCAGAAATCACATTGAATGCTAAATTGCAGGCCTAACGTGCTTTAAAACATCTTGCATGTGTATACATCAATCAGGGAGTGTAATTAGAGTACTGCTTCACACTGACACACCAAACTCACTGTGTAACGCACCGCAAACAGCTGTTTGTGTAGTGACGGCCATGCTGGACTACTGCGCAACATGTCGAGATTGCTCTTCCTCACTCAGTGATGTCAGGTAATGTGTGACTTCCTTCTCAACTTTCCATGGCATTGTTAAAAAGCTTACGTTTTGTTTTTAAATTACATTTTCTACTTGCTGTGTACTTGTTCAGTACCGCTACAATGAGAATCCTGTGGAGGCGGGCAAGTCTGCCATTGTGAGCCCGGGTAATGGCCGGGGAATGAGGGGTTTGAATCCGGTGTGGAGCCTGAGCAACGGCTACCACTACACATCCAAGGAGGGCACGCCCGCTCGCCCCGAGGTAGTGACCAAAAATAACAATACAGGAGGAGGACTTTCGAGGCCCTGCTGTGTATTTGAAATTAATGTACTTTAAATCCTTTAACAAGAACCAGTTATGGCGGGCAAATATGACACCACATTCCTTTCACGAGAATCATATGGAGGCGGGCAAGTCTGCCATTTGTGACCCCGGGTAATGGCCGGGGAATGAGGGATGGAATCCGGTGTGGAGCCTGAGAAACGGCTACCACTACAAATCCAAGGAGGGCAGCAGGCAGGCATGCACGCCCGCCCCGAGGTAGTGACCAAAAATAACAATACAGGAGGCAGACTTTCGAGGCCCTGCTGTGTATTTGAAATGAATCAACTTTAAATCCTTTAACGGGAATCCGTTATGGAGGGCAAGTCTGCCATTGTCACCGTGGGGAATGAAGGTTGGATTCCGGCCCGAAGTGGGAGCCTGCTGAGACCCATGCTGTAGCTGCCCTGACCGTGCTTTGCAGACCAGGCATCTGTGGTCAGATGGACCCATGAGCCAGCGGAAGACAAACCAAGTCGAAAGCATTTGCCAAGAATGTTTTACGGAGGGCAAGTTTTTTTTGCCCTTTTTTTTAAATTTTTTGAAAATGATAGATGGTTGTATTTTTAAATTGTTTGAAAGTTTAGATGGTTGTATTTTTAAATTGTTTGAAAGTTTAGATGGTTGTATTTTTAAATGGTTTAAAAGTGTATCCATTCTTCCTCCCCCCAGCCACTAACAATACCATGGGAACGTGGAGCAGCAGAAGCCCCCTGTGACAGCTGCCGCGGTTGTTCACCGCAGCTTGTCTTTTGAGGGGTGCTGGTTTTCCTCAGGTGTTCTTGCCATAGCTGTTTGTGCCTTCTCTCCAGGTGCCTTCGTAAAGCACTTGTCCCTCCGTGACAGTTGGCCTTTCCACGGCTCAATTTTTGCTGGCAGAGATAACAGATGGCTTTGCTCCAATCTGAGACACACACGTTAAAAAATTTCCAAACCGCTGAGCCCCCCTGGGCTGATGGCGCTACGGTGGCATCAGCAGCTGACGTTGAAGGGCATGTTGGCTGTCTTGCCATAGCTGGCGATACATGGCGCCGGACACTGCCCCCAGCTGTTTCTGAGGACGAGCTCCCTCTGGTTCTATCATGGAGTCATCTCCTCCTAGTCCTCTCTGACTCCTCCTCTGAACTGTCCCCCTGGTCATATCCTCTACCGGGAACATATGTGGTATCCGTATAATCGTCATCATAATCCTCCTGGCCAGCTGCGCTTTCCTCAGAAACCTCCTCAACTGCACCAACTTCAGGTGGTACAACATCCACATCCACACACGTTACATCCATACTATCGCCACCTAACTCAGACGTAGGAGGTAGTGTACCTGCGCCTTCTTCTTGTTGCTGCAGTAGTGGCTGTGAATCGGTGATTTCACCACCACCACCACCAAATAACTCCTGGGAAGTGTCAAATGCAGCGGATGTGGTGCTTGTTGTAGCGCTGGTGGCTGCGGGAGATGAGGTGTTCTATGTTAAAAACTCAATCACCTCCTCTCGATTTTGGGAAGTGATGGCACGTGCCTTCTTCTGAGCACTGTATTTTGGGGCATGTCCGCACGAAATCACAGCAACACCACCTCGCACAGACCTGCCGGTGCCTGGTGGCCTTCCTCTGGGTCTGCCTCTACCTCTTCCTCTACCTGGTTTGTTCATTCTGTCCATCTCGGGGGGATGCTAGGTATATGCAGTGAGCTGGGTTCACTCAACACAACAGGTAGTTATGTGCAGTGATGAGGTGGGTTAAGTAAACACAACAGGTAGTAGGTATATGCAGTGAGCTGGGTTCACTCAACACAACAGGTAGTAGGTATATGCAGTGAGCTGGGTTCACTCAACACTACAGGTAGTTAAGTGCAGTGATGAGGTGGGTTAAGTAAACACAACAGGTAGTAGGTATATGCAGTGAGCTGGGTTCACTCAACACTACAGGTAGTTATGTGCAGTGATGAGCTGGGTTCACTCAATTCAAAAGCGGGGGAGCGATGAGGGCTCTGTGGCCCGATACATAACGTGACAAGGTAAGTTACCCAATTGATAAATAATTTACACTATGAACAAGAAAAGTACCAATGTGGGTAATAAAAATCCAGCAAAAAAATGGCTCCACACATATATGGTGCAAATATTTATCGGTACAATTTTATTAGACAATCCAATTAAAAAACAAATAAAAATTATTAAAATCTCCCGATTAAAACCAAGAGTTGTTGGTATTCCAGCTCAATCAGAGTAGTATTATATAGTAAGATTCTGGTATTCAAAAGTAAAACATACACGGAAGGATACTCCAAATATATACAAATAAGTGCCCAGTGCAAAAGTGCCTAATGCAAAGGGATACACTGTAACCAGCTATCCATCTACTCACAATTAATATCTAAGTGTATAAACTAGCATAATGATAAAATACACGTGTCTCATAAAAGTGACTAGTGCCAATAAGTACATAAACCAAAAACATCTGAATGTGCAGTGAAAACCCTCTGCGCGTAGTAGCCGTGTGCATACCCAGCCCCAGATAAGAGAACTGGGGATGCGCATGCACCCAGCTCCACACGCAGAGCCTGTGAACACAATTGAATTCTTAATGAATAACCTGAGAATATGAAAAGGATTAAAGTGCATACAGTGCTAATGAGTACCCTTACCGGAGCTAATGTGAGCTGGAAGCCGGGAGAGGGAACACGCCTAACGCGGTCGCAGCTGATCTGCTGCTTCAGAAGAGGCTGCCCAGTGCTAGGATTGGCTAGATTAAATACTGAAAGACGGAGCTCCGTCATGACGTGTACGGCCGTACATGTGACTACCAAGCGGCATGCGGACCAATCGGCGCATGCCACCCGTGTCTGCTAGGACCTGGGTCACCTGGTTGTGAACATTCAGGTCCTACAGAGTAAGTTAACTGCGCCTGCGCTATAGAAAGGGAAGCTCCAAGGGCTAAATAACATAGCAATACCCTGCCCATATACATGTGCATACATAAACCATATATACAAATTATAACAGATGTAGTATACGACACAAATGGAACATCCTATATGTAAATAAGGCAAATTGGCTAAAAATGACAATACTGCCATCTAGTGGTCGAGACAGAAAAAGCACTACACAGAACATTCATTTTTCAGGGGATTGACAATCTTGTCCAAATTCTGTGTCCAATGCATGGTGGCGAGCAGTCATCCAAAAAGGCAGGATATATATAAAAAGAAACTGGAAAAGAGGAAAAAGGGGACACAGCACATGAATAAAATTGAATCAAAATTAGATTGGTTCGCCTATGAGGAGAGAAACACATCAACAGATGTCCATGACTGCTCACCCCAATCAGGACATCAATATTTATTAAAAAGTGTCAAGAATCACACTAGATCGAAAAGTCAGAACACACCAAAAAAGGTAGATATCCTCGATTGCTCACCCCAATCGGACAGAACTTTAGAAGAAAGGTGGGCATAAACAAGTGGATAAGAAACTGTCCACCCATGCAGGTAATCCACCCAAAAAAAAGGTGACAAGGCT
This sequence comes from Hyperolius riggenbachi, assembly GCF_040937935.1. Taxonomy (NCBI): domain Eukaryota; kingdom Metazoa; phylum Chordata; class Amphibia; order Anura; family Hyperoliidae; genus Hyperolius; species Hyperolius riggenbachi. The sequence continues at coordinate 329,943,749 of NC_090651.1, read as the reverse complement.
TTACTAATAGTGAACCCACATATGCAACCAAAACACTCCCCTTGGGTGCAGATCAAAGTGAAAAAGATCAAATGGTTATGCATCACTTACCCATCTTCTCTGTTAGAAGATCATGCTAATCAGCTATGTATATATATATCAATGATATCAAAACCTAAATAAACAGAAAGAATCACAAAAAACACATCATTAACCACAATCTCAATTCAGACTCCTAGAAAGCACGCAAAATTTGTGTCCTCATTAAGGCCCCGAGGTTGTTTGGTTCGTAACTTGTGAATCCACTTTAACTCGCTCTTAAGTAATCGCAAAACTATATCACCCCCTCTCTCATTGTAAAGAATCCTCTCAATGCCCACACATGTCCAATCCTCTAGGCTTTCACCGTGAAAAAGTAAAGCATGTTCTGCTACTGATGTTAGATTTTTATTATCAGCCCTATCCCGCTCAGCCAGTTTGACAGTGGACACATGTTTTTGTATCCGTAGTTTAAGTTGGTTCTTTGTCTGGCCCACGTACTGTTTTCCACATGGACATTGGAGTACATAAATAACGCCACTTGTCTGGCAGTTGATAAATTGCCTTATATCAAATTCTTGTCCCGTGACATTACTCAAAAATTTCTTACTCACTCTCATAAGTGGACAAATGGAACACCTTCCACATCTGTAATTGCCTCTTATACCCACCTGGGGATTCTCCATCCTGAAGTGACTTTTGCTCAGGATGTTCTTTATTGTAGGGGCTCTCCTAGCTGTAATGCTTGGGTGACTGGTGATACAGTTCCTCAGAATCGGGTCATTCTGGAGAATACCCCAATGTTTGCTCAATATGTCGTACAGATGAGGCCACGCAGTATTATACTGCGTGATCAATCTTGTCAGGGTGTTATGTTTTCTTGGTCTGGTAGAGAGAAGACTGTTACGTGGTGTAGCTCTGGCTCGCCTGAGAGCTTGCTCCACACATTTTCTAGGGTATCCACGGTCCTTAAACCGTTTCTTTAGATCTTTGCTTTCGATTTCAAAAGCTTCTGCTGTTGAGCAATTCCTTTTGAGCCTGATAAATTGTCCCATTGGGATATTACTTTTGAGATTTGTCGTGTGGTAGGATCCATACTCCAACAAGCTATTTGTTGCGGTGGGCTTCCTGTAGATGGTAGTTTGTAATTTGTAATCTGGTCCCTTATACATTTTTACATCCAAAAAATCAACCATCTCATCAGAGATGGTGTATGTCAATTTGATATTCAAATTGTTTGTATTTAGTTTTTCCAGGAATGCCACACAATCCTCTCTTGATCCCTGCCAGAGTATGAGCAGGTCGATGAAGCGATACCACACCAAAATATGGGGGTGATACCGCTCCATCGACGCCGCCCACACAATCTCCCTCTCCCACCAACCCAGAAAGAGGTTCGCCACCGATGGGGTACATTTAATCCCCATGGCGACGCCCCTCCTCTGGAGGTAAAATTGTCGATCGAACAAAAAGAAATTGTTCCTCATCACATAGTCCAACAATTCCAGAATGAATGTCTGAAGACCGCGTCCCATAGTGCTCCCCATTTCGAGGAAGTACTTAATTGCCATAAGACCCTGTGTGTGATCGATATTAGAATATAAAGATTCCACATCACAGGTCACCAGGAGAGTTTCCTTTTGCACTTCTAAATTGTCAATGCGGCATAATAGGTCTCCTGTGTCCCTAATATAAGATGATAAAGCTGTTACATGGGGTTGCAGAAATAAATCAATGAATTGGCTACAGTGCTCATTAAGGCTGCCAATGCCTGATATAATTGGACGACCAGGGGGGTCATCCATTTTCTTGTGCACCTTGGGGAGCATGTAGAAGGTAGGGGTTATGGGTTTATCCACCCACAGAAAGTTTTTTCTTTCTCATTAATGGCCCTGGATTCCAGGGCCATGTCAAGTATCTCCTTTAATCTAGCCTGGCTTCTCTTGGTGGGATCACTCTTCAATTTGATATAAAATTCCTGATTATTTAGCTGTTTTGCCGCTTCTTTGAGATATTTGGTTTTCGGCCATATCACTACGTTGCCGCTCTTATCGGCTTCTTTGATCACAATATCGTTCCTCCTACTGAGTCCCCTTAGAGCCTGTCTTTCAGCCCAGCTTAAATTCTGTATGCCCCCCACTTTCTGTTGTTCTAATGTCTCTAAATCTTTAGTTACCAATTCAAAAAATACTTTCACCTCGGGGCACAGGTTTAGTGATGGTAGATATTTTGATTGAGGCTTAAAGGGTGTTCCACCAACCTGGTGTGCTGTCTGATTCTCCTCCAGTAGTGCGATTAGGTCCTGCATGGCCTGTCTATCCTGAAAATCGGGGTAATCTTGTTCCAGTTGTACCATGGTTGCTGTAGATCTATCAAACATTCTTTTCAGAACCAAACGTCTGCAAAATAAATAAACATCCTTCAGAACTTCAAAGAAATCAAAAGGATTCGTGGGAGCAAAAGAGAGTCCCCTCTGTAAAACCCTTATCTCATCCTGGTTCAACTGTATATCTGAAAGATTAATTATTTTTAGTACCTCTGTATTCTGCGTTACGTCTTCAAATTCTCCCATGCCCTTCTGTTTCTTGGGTCTTCTCGACATCGCTCTCGGTTGTGAGTCCAATCCTCTTTTCCTGAGATTGTAGCTGGTGGTATCTGATTCAGATTCAGTATATTCACTTAATTCTGACATGGATGACTCCAGGGCTCGGGCTACCCCCTCCCCCGGGCCCGGCTGTCTGGGTGGCTTCCTAGATCTTCTCGGTTTCCTATGGACAATGTTCCCCTTGGGGTTTTCCCTATGGCTCCATCTATAGGCCTTGTGCGCAATATAATCTGTCTTGTCCCGTTCTAATTTCTTTCTTTTATTGTTGGCAATCTGTGTTTCAACTTCCTCAATGTCCTTCTTCAATCTCCGCATATATGGCTCAACCAATGACTTATGGTCAAATTCGTTAATTTTACTGCGTAATTCACTAATCTTATCCTTGGTATCTCTCAGCAACCGCCGGTCCAAGGTTAATAACATATTAACGATTATTCTTGAGCATTTGCCCAGTCCAATTTCCCAATCTTCCTTATCTAGTAAGCCCAACTGCCATGAAGGGAAAATTTGCACCCTTAATCCCCTTGGATAAATGTTCTCCTCAAGATAATTTTCTAAGCTCTTAATATTCCACCAGGTTTTGACATAAGTTATATGAAACAAATAAAACAAATCTTATGCGCTTAGGATAAAAAACAATAATACAATTGCAAACGTGGTTCGCGTCTCAATATTGCTGTGGTTACAATAAAGTCAAACTGATTCTAAAAAGTCTGCGCTCACAATCTAGGTTAAGAAACAAATGGAGTCTCACTGTCCTTATTCGGGTTGTCCACAGACCATCCCGGTCAGGGTTCGCACTGTAAGTGCCCTTGGAGCTCCAAAGATGTATCAGCCAAGATTCACGTTATATGCAAAAGAGAAATAAAACAAACATAGTGTGGCACTGTATGCACTATGAATTTTCCAACACCTCTCCAAAGTGTAGACCTCTGTCACCTAGCACACCACACCAACTGTGCCTGGACACCCCCCAATGTGCCCGCACTCACCCTGTTACCCTCCTAAATATCCGGAGGTGGGAATGATAGCTTTTGGGGGTAGAGGTTATCCACACTTTCCGAGGCTCAGCAATCCACTTGCTCCATAAACAGCACTATGACTGAAAGACACTCTGATAGTGTAAAACCATAAAACTTTTAATAGCTAAAAAGTAATGCACTCACATGCGGTAGGAGTATCAAGCGCATATAGGATACAAGGTACAGTCCCCGGGCAGCTGTCTCAATCCGCGCTGTATCAGATCCACGCTCCTCCGCTCGTATCTCCGTGCACTTCCGGATATGTTGCCTGCTGGTCACGTGTGCCGAAGCTCCGCCCAATGCATTTTGTCAATAGATGACTCATCAGGGGCTGTCGGCACACGCTGGACCAGCGTTTAAAAAGGGACCCTGCCCCTCCCTCTCCGTCTACGAGAATACAATAAAAATAAAAATAAGAACTGATCCAATTTTAATAAAAAAGGGAATCCTCAGCAACTATAGAATGAGACAGTTGCTTGACAATTGAAAAACCTGCACTAATAGAAGAATCCACCTATACTATGCGCACACCCCAGTCCCCCTTCCATACATATACAATCTTCCACGATTATCCTCAAATCTATGTTTACCAGATCAACTCAAAATTCAGAGTGCTACATGCTTATACATTTTCCCTAGTGTTTGTTAGTAGGGAAAATGTATAAGCATGTAGCACTCTGAATTTTGAGTTGATCTGGTAAACATAGATTTGAGGATAATCATGGAAGATTGTATATGTATGGAAGGGGGACTGGGGTGTGCGCATAGTATAGGTGGATTCTTGTATTAGTGCAGGTTTTTCAATTGTCAAGCAACTGTCTCATTCTATAGTTGCTGAGGATTCCCTTTTTTATTAAAATTGGATCAGTTCTTATTTTTATTTTTATTGTATTCTCGTAGACGGAGAGGGAGGGGCGGGGTCCCTTTTTAAACGCTGGTCCAGCGTGTGCCGACAGCCCCTGATGAGTCATCTATTGACGAAATGCATTGGGCGGAGCTTCGGCACACGTGACCAGCAGGCAACATATCCGGAAGTGCACGGAGATACGAGCGGAGGAGCGTGGATCTGATACAGCGCGGATTGAGACAGCTGCCCGGGGACTGTACCTTGTATCCTATATGCGCTTGATACTCCTACCGCATGTGAGTGCATTACTTTTTAGCTATTAAAAGTTTTATGGTTTTACACTATCAGAGTGTCTTTCAGTCATAGTGCTGTTTATGGAACAAGTGGATTGCTGAGCCTCGGAAAGTGTGGATAACCTCTACCCCCAAAAGCTATCATTCCCACCTCCGGATATTTAGGAGGGTAACAGGGTGAGTGCGGGCACATTGGGGGGTGTCCAGGCACAGTTGGTGTGGTGTGCTAGGTGACGGAGGTCTACACTTTGGAGAGGTGTTGGAAAATTCATAGTGCATACAGTGCCACACTATGTTTGTTTTATTTCTCTTTTGCATATAACGTGAATCTTGGCTGATACATCTTTGGAGCTCCAAGGGCACTTACAGTGCGAACCCTGACCGGGATGGTCTGTGGACAACCCGAAAAAGGACAGTGAGACTCCATTTGTTTCTTAACCTAGATTGTGAGCGCGGACTTTTTAGAATAAGTTATATGAACATCTTTGAAATCCATACATAGAGATTTAAATCCATCCGGCAATGCTGTTCCCTGACTTCCACTAGCTCTATCAAACAGTGATTTAAGCTTATCAGACCATGTCTGTTCCAGCGTATCCAATAAATTAGGATCCATAATGGATATCGCTCTGTAAGAAATCAAAGAGATTTCGTAAGACAAACCTAATTCAAAAGCGGGGGAGCGATGAGGGCTCTGTGGCCCAATACATAGCGTGACAAGGTAAGTTACCCAATTGATAAATAATTTACACTATGAACAAGAAAAGTACCAATGTGGGTAATAAAAATCTAGCAAAAAAATGGCTCCACACATATATGGTGCAAATATTTATCGGTACAACTTTATTAGACAATCCAATTAAAAAACAAATAAAAATTATTAAAATCTCCCGATTAAAACCAAGAGTTGTTGGTATTCCAGCTCAATCAGAGTAGTATTATATAGTAAGATTCTGGTATTCAAAAGTAAAACATACACGGAAGGATACTCCAAATATATACAAATAAGTGCCCAGTGCAAAAGTGCCTAATGCAAAGGGATACACTGTAACCAGCTATCCATCTACTCACAATTAATATCTAAGTGTATAAACTAGCATAATGATAAAATACACGTGTCTCATAAAAGTGACTAGTGCCAATAAGTACATAAACCAAAAACATCTGAATGTGCAGTGAAAACCCTCTGCGCGTAGTAGCCGTGTGCATACCCAGCCCCAGATAAGAGAACTGGGGATGCGCATGCACCCAGCTCCACACGCAGAGCCTTTGAACACAATTGAATTCTTAATGAATAACCTGAGAATATGAAAAGGATTAAAGTGCATACAGTGCTAATGAGTACCCTTACCGGAGCTAATGTGAGCTGGAAGCCGGGAGAGGGAACACGCCTAACGCGGTCGCAGCTGATCTGCTGCTTCAGAAGAGGCTGCCCAGTGCTAGGATTGGCTAGATTAAATACTGAAAGACGGAGCTCCGTCATGACGTGTACGGCCGTACACGTGACTACCAAGCGGCATGCGGACCAATCGGCGCATGCCACCCGTGTCTGCTAGGACCTGGGTCACCTGGTTGTGAACATCCAGGTCCTACGGAGTAAGTTAACTGCGCCTGCGCTATAGAAAGGGAAGCTCCAAGGGCTAAATAACATATCAATACCCTGCCCATATACATGTGCATACATAAACCATATATACAAATTATAACAGATGTAGTATATGATACAAATGGAACATCCTATATGTAAATAAGGCAAATTGGCTAAAAATGACAATACTGCCATCTAGTGGTCGAGACAGAAAAAGCACTACACAGAACATTCATTTTTCAGGGGATTGACAATCTTGTCCAAATTCTGTGTCCAATGCATGGTGGCGAGAAGTCATCCAAAAAGGCAGGATATATATAAAAAGAAACTGGAAAAGAGGAAAAAGGGGACACAGCACATGAATAAAATTGAATCAAAATTAGATTGGTTCGCCTATGAGGAGAGAAACACATCAACAGATGTCCATGACTGCTCACCCCAATCAGGACATCAATATTTATTAAATAGTGTCAAGAATCACACTAGATCGAAAAGTCAGAACACACCAAAAAAGGTAGATATCCTTGATTGCTCACCCCAATCGGACAGAACTTTAGAAGAAAGGTGGGCATAAACAAGTGGATAAGAAACTGTCCACTCATGCAGGTAATCCATCCCAAAAAAAGGTGACAAGGCTTTACTAATAGTGAACCCACATATGCAACCAAAACACTCCCCTTGGGTGCAGATCAAAGTGAAAAAGATCAAATGGTTATGCATCACTTACCCATCTTCTCTGTTAGAAGATCATGCTAATCAGCTATGTATATATATCAATGATATCAAAACCTATATAAACAGAAAGAATCACAAAAAACACATCATTAACCACAATCTCAATTCAGACTCCTAGAAAGCATGCAAAATTTGTGTCCTCATTAAGGCCCCGAGGTTGTTTGGTTCGTAACTTGTGAATCCACTTTAACTCGCTCTTAAGTAATCGCAAAACTATATCACCCCCTCTCTCATTGTAAAGAATCCTCTCAATGCCCACACATGTCCAATCCTCTAGGCTTTCACCGTGAAAAAGTAAAGCATGTTCTGCTACTGATGTTAGATTTTTATTATCAGCCCTATCCCGCTCAGCCAGTTTGACAGTGGACACATGTTTTTGTATCCGTAGTTTAAGTTGGTTCTTTGTCTGGCCCACGTACTGTTTTCCACATGGACATTGGAGTACATAAATAACGCCACTTGTCTGGCAGTTGATAAATTGCCTTATATCAAATTCTTGTCCCGTGACATTACTCAAAAATTTCTTACTCACTCTCATAAGTGGACTAATGGAACACCTTCCACATCTGTAATTGCCTCTTATACCCACCTGGGGATTCTCCATCCTGAAGTGACTTTTGCTCAGGATGTTCTTTATTGTAGGGGCTCTCCTAGCTGTAATGCTTGGGTGACTGGTGATACAGTTCCTCAGAATCGGGTCATTCTGGAGAATACCCCAATGTTTGCTCAATATGTCGTACAGATGAGGCCACGCAGTATTATACTGCGTGATCAATCTTGTCAGGGTGTTATGTTTTCTTGGTCTGGTAGAGAGAAGACTGTTACGTGGTGTAGCTCTGGCTCGCCTGAGAGCTTGCTCCACACATTTTCTAGGGTATCCACGGTCCTTAAACCGTTTCTTTAGATCTTTGCTTTCGATTTCAAAAGCTTCTGCTGTTGAGCAATTCCTTTTGAGCCTGATAAATTGTCCCATTGTGATATTACTTTTGAGATTTGTCGTGTGGTAGGATCCATACTCCAACAAGCTATTTGTTGCGGTGGGCTTCCTGTAGATGGTAGTTTGTAATTTGTAATCTGGTCCCTTATACATTTTTACATCCAAAAAATCAACCATCTCATCAGAGATGGTGTATGTCAATTTGATATTCAAATTGTTTGTATTTAGTTTTTCCAGGAATGCCACACAATCCTCTCTTGATCCCTGCCAGAGTATGAGCAGGTCGATGAAGCGATACCACACCAAAATATGGGGGTGATACCGCTCCATCGACGCCGCCCACACAATCTCCCTCTCCCACCAACCCAGAAAGAGGTTCACCACCGATGGGGTACATTTAATCCCCATGGCGACGCCCCTCCTCTGGAGGTAAAATTGTCGATCGAACAAAAAGAAATTGTTCCTCATCACATAGTCCAACAATTCCAGAATGAATGTCTGAAGACCGCGTTCCATAGTGCTCCCCATTTCGAGGAAGTACTTAATTGCCATAAGACCCTGTGTGTGATCGATATTAGAATATAAAGATTCCACATCACAGGTCACCAGGAGAGTTTCCTTTTGCACTTTTAAATTGTCAATGCGGCATAATAGGTCTTCTGTGTCCCTAATATAAGATGATAAAGCTGTTACATGGGGTTGCAGAAAGAAATCAATGAATTGGCTACAGTGCTCATTAAGGCTGCCAATGCCTGATATAATTGGACGACCAGGAGGGTCATCCATTTTCTTGTGCACCTTGGGGAGCATGTAGAAGGTAGGGGTTATGGGTTTATCCACCCACAGAAAGTTTTTTCTTTCTCATTAATGGCCCTGGATTCCAGGGCCATGTCAAGTATCTCCTTTAATCTAGCCTGGCTTCTCTTGGTGGGATCACTCTTCAATTTGATATAAAATTCCTGATTATTTAGCTGTTTTGCCGCTTCTTTGAGATATTTGGTTTTCGGCCATATCACTACATTGCCGCTCTTATCGGCTTCTTTGATCACAATATCGTTCCTCCTGCTGAGTCCCCTTAGAGCCTGTCTTTCAGCCCAGCTTAAATTCTGTATGCCCCCCACTTTCTGTTGTTCTAATGTCTCTAAATCTTTAGTTACCAATTCAAAAAATACTTTCACCTCGGGGCACAGGTTTAGTGATGGTAGATATTTTGATTGAGGCTTAAAGGGTGTTCCACCAACCTGGTGTGCTGTCTGATTCTCCTCCAGTAGTGCGATTAGGTCCTGCATGGCCTGTCTATCCTGAAAATCGGGGTAATCTTGTTCCAGTTGTACCATGGTTGCTGTAGACCTATCAAACATTCTTTTCAGAACCAAACGTCTGCAAAATAAATAAACATCCTTCAGAACTTCAAAGAAATCAAAAGGATTCGTGGGAGCAAAAGAGAGTCCCCTCTGTAAAACCCTTATCTCATCCTGGTTCAACTGTATATCTGAAAGATTAATTATTTTTAGTACCTCTGTATTCTGCGTTACGTCTTCAAATTCTCCCATGCCCTTCTGTTTCTTGGGTCTTCTCGACATCGCTCTCGGTTGTGAGTCCAATCCTCTTTTCCTGAGATTGTAGCTGGTGGTATCTGATTCAGATTCAGTATATTCACTTAATTCTGACATGGATGACTCCGGGGCTCGGGCTACCCCCTCCCCCGGGCCCGGCTGTCTGGGTGGCTTCCTAGATCTTCTCGGTTTCCTATGGACAATGTTCCCCTTGGGGTTTCCCGTATGGCTCCATCTATAGGGCTTGTGCGCAATATAATCTGTCCTGTCCCGTTCTAATTTCTTCCTTTTATTGTTGGCAATCTGTGTTTCAACTTCCTCAATGTCCTTCTTCAATCTCCGCATATATGGCTCAACCAATGACTTATGGTCAAATTCGTTAATTTTACTGCGTAATTCACTAATCTTATCCTTGGTATCTCTCAGCAACCGCCGGTCCAAGGTTAATAACATATTAACGATTATTCTTGAGCATTTGCCCAGTCCAATTTCCCAATCTTCCTTATCTAGTAAGCCCAACTGCCATGAAGGGAAAATTTGCACCCTTAATCCCCTTGGATAAATGTTCTCCTCAAGATAATTTTCTAAGCTCTTAATATTCCACCAGGTTTTGACATAAGTTATATGAAACAAATAAAACAAATCTTATGCGCTTAGGATAAAAAACAATAATACAATTGCCTACGTGGTTCGCGTCTCAATATTGCTGTGGTTACAATAAAGTCAAACTGATTCTAAAAAGTCCGCGCTCACAATCTAGGTTAAGAAACAAATGGAGTCTCACTGTCCTTTTTCGGGTTGTCCACAGACCATCCCGGTCAGGGTTCGCACTGTAAGTGCCCTTGGAGCTCCAAAGATGTATCAGCCAAGATTCACGTTATATGCAAAAGAGAAATAAAACAAACATAGTGTGGCACTGTATGCACTATGAATTTTCCAACACCTTTCAAAAGTGTAGACCTCTGTCACCTAGCACACCACACCAACTGTGCCTGGACACCCCCCAATGTGCCCGCACTCACCCTGTTACCCTCCTAAATATCCGGAGGTGGGAATGATAGTTTTTTGGGGGTAGAGGTTATCCACACTTTCCGAGGCTCAGCAATCCACTTGTTCCATAAACAGCACTATGACTGAAAGACACTCTGATAGTGTAAAACCATAAAACTTTTAATAGCTAAAAAGTAATGCACTCACATGCGGTAGGAGTATCAAGCGCATATAGGATACAAGGTACAGTCCCCGGGCAGCTGTCTCAATCCGCGCTGTATCAGATCCACGCTCCTCCGCTCGTATCTCCGTGCACTTCCGGATATGTTGCCTGCTGGTCACGTGTGCCGAAGCTCCGCCCAATGCATTTTGTCAATAGATGACTCATCAGGGGCTGTCGGCACACGCTGGACCAGCGTTTAAAAAGGGACCCCTCCCCTCCCTCTCCGTCTACGAGAATACAATAAAAATAAAAATAAGAACTGATCCAATTTTAATAAAAAAGGGAATCCTCAGCAACTATAGAATGAGACAGTTGCTTGACAATTGAAAAACCTGCACTAATACAAGAATCCACCTATACTATGCCTAGGGTTTGTTAGTAGGGAAAATGTATAAGCATGTAGCACTCTGAATTTTGAGTTGATCTGGTAAACATAGATTTGAGGATAATCGTGGAAGATTGTATATGTATGGAAGGGGGACTGGGGTGTGCGCATAGTATAGGTGGATTCTTGTATTAGTGCAGGTTTTTCAATTGTCAAGCAACTGTCTCATTCTATAGTTGCTGAGGATTCCCTTTTTTATTAAAATTGGATCAGTTCTTATTTTTATTTTTATTGTATTCTCGTAGACGGAGAGGGAGGGGCGGGGTCCCTTTTTAAACGCTGATCCAGCGTGTGCCGACAGCCCCTGATGAGTCATCTATTGACAAAATGCATTGGGCGGAGCTTCGGCACACGTGACCAGCAGGCAACATATCCGGAAGTGCACGGAGATACGAGCGGAGGAGCGTGGATCTGATACAGCGCGGATTGAGACAGCTGCCCGGGGACTGTACCTTGTATCCTATATGCGCTTGATACTCCTACCGCATGTGAGTGCATTACTTTTTAGCTATTAAAAGTTTTATGGTTTTACACTATCAGAGTGTCTTTCAGTCATAGTGCTGTTTATGGAACAAGTGGATTGCTGAGCCTCGGAAAGTGTGGATAACCTCTACCCCCAAAAGCTATCATTCCCACCTCCGGATATTTAGGAGGGTAACAGGGTGAGTGCGGGCACATTGGGGGGTGTCCAGGCACAGTTGGTGTGGTGTGCTAGGTGACGGAGGTCTACACTTTGGAGAGGTGTTGGAAAATTCATAGTGCATACAGTGCCACACTATGTTTGTTTTATTTCTCTTTTGCATATAACGTGAATCTTGGCTGATACATCTTTGGAGCTCCAAGGGCACTTACAGTGCGAACCCTGACCGGGATGGTCTGTGGACAACCCGAACAAGGACAGTGAGACTCCATTTGTTTCTTAACCTAGATTGTGAGCGCGGACTTTTTAGAATAAGTTATATGAACATCTTTGAAATCCATACATAGAGATTTAAATCCATCCGGCAATGCTGTTCCCTGACTTCCACTAGCTCTATCAAACAGTGATTTAAGCTTATCAGACCATGTCTGTTCCAGCGTATCCAATAAATTAGGATCCATAATGGATATCGCTCTGTAAGAAATCAAAGAGATTTCGTAAGACAAACCTAATTCAAAAGCGGGGGAGCGATGAGGGCTCTGTGGCCCAATACATAGCGTGACAAGGTAAGTTACCCAATTGATAAATAATTTACACTATGAACAAGAAAAGTACCAATGTGGGTAATAAAAATCTAGCAAAAAAATGGCTCCACACATATATGGTGCAAATATTTATCGGTACAACTTTATTAGACAATCCAATTAAAAAACAAATAAAAATTATTAAAATCTCCCGATTAAAACCAAGAGTTGTTGGTATTCCAGCTCAATCAGAGTAGTATTATATAGTAAGATTCTGGTATTCAAAAGTAAAACATACACGGAAGGATACTCCAAATATATACAAATAAGTGCCCAGTGCAAAAGTGCCTAATGCAAAGGGATACACTGTAACCAGCTATCCATCTACTCACAATTAATATCTAAGTGTATAAACTAGCATAATGATAAAATACACGTGTCTCATAAAAGTGACTAGTGCCAATAAGTACATAAACCAAAAACATCTGAATGTGCAGTGAAAACCCTCTGCGCGTAGTAGCCGTGTGCATACCCAGCCCCAGATAAGAGAACTGGGGATGCGCATGCACCCAGCTCCACACGCAGAGCCTGTGAACACAATTGAATTCTTAATGAATAACCTGAGAATATGAAAAGGATTAAAGTGCATACAGTGCTAATGAGTACCCTTACCGGAGCTAATGTGAGCTGGAAGCCGGGAGAGGGAACACGCCTAACGCGGTCGCAGCTGATCTGCTGCTTCAGAAGAGGCTGCCCAGTGCTAGGATTGGCTAGATTAAATACTGAAAGACGGAGCTCCGTCATGACGTGTACGGCCGTACACGTGACTACCAAGCGGCATGCGGACCAATCGGCGCATGCCACCCGTGTCTGCTAGGACCTGGGTCACCTGGTTGTGAACATCCAGGTCCTACGGAGTAAGTTAACTGCGCCTGCGCTATAGAAAGGGAAGCTCCAAGGGCTAAATAACATATCAATACCCTGCCCATATACATGTGCATACATAAACCATATATACAAATTATAACAGATGTAGTATATGATACAAATGGAACATCCTATATGTAAATAAGGCAAATTGGCTAAAAATGACAATACTGCCATCTAGTGGTCGAGACAGAAAAAGCACTACACAGAACATTCATTTTTCAGGGGATTGACATTCTTGTCCAAATTCTGTGTCCAATGCATGGTGGCGAGAAGTCATCCAAAAAGGCAGGATATATATAAAAAAAATTGGTCCGCAATTAGCAAGGCTGTGCATGCAACAAAAGTGTCAGTTTGACACACAGTAAAAAAAAAAGTACAGGATGAGCTCTGACAAGAGCTAGGGTGCTATAAAAGCAATAACAATCAGCCAGGAGCAAAGTAAGTAGCCAAGAACCTAACTAATCTGTCCCTAGAACAAAAAGTCTGCAGCAGCTGTCCCTTTCCTCTCACTAGCAGGCACACGAGTGAGTGTAATGGCCGCCGGACCCTGCCTTATATAAGGGGGGGTGGGGCTCCAGGGCTTACTGTAGCTTGAATGGCTACAATGTGCCTGCTGATCTGTGATGCAGAGGGTCAAAGTTGACCCTCATAGTGCATTATGGGGCGAATCGAACTTCCGTAAAAGTTCGCCTGGCGCAGGCGAACGCGAACCCCCAATGTTCGCCAGGAACCATTTGCCGGCGAACCGTTCGCTACACCTCTAGAAATGAAACTGTTTGTGGCTCTGTCCCCTTTTCTGAATTTGAACCCCAATGACTAACTGTACCATGTTTGAGGCTTGTGCCATTAACAGTGCAAGAATGGCAGCAATTTTAATGTTCCCCTTGAAAATTAACTGGTGATCTTGATTGGCTTTTTTAGGCTACACCAACTTTTCTGAATATTAATCCCAGTCACCCAGTAACCAACTGTGCAAAGTTTGAGAACCCTGCCATTAACTGTGAAGAAGGGCTGCAGTTTACAATTTCCCAGAAAAATCTGTTTTTGACTCCACCCACTTTTTGTAACCTTGACACACAGTCACTACTCAATGACCAATTTTGTGAGCTTTTGGGTTCCTGGCATCAAAATTGTGTGAATGAAAGCAGTTTATTCAAAAAAGCAAATCTGATTGGCTGTTTGTGGCTCCACCCCTTTAGTGAATTTGAACTCCAGTCACTTGATGACCGACTGTAGCAGGTTTGAGGCCTCTGCCATTAACAGTGTAAGAATGACAGCAATTTCAATTTTCCCCTTGAAAATCAATAGGTGAATTTTGATTGGCTCTTGTAGGCTCCACCTACTTTTCCGAATATTAATCCTGGTCCCCCAGTGACCAACGGTGTCAAGTTTGAGAACCCTGCCATTAACAGTGTAAGAATAGCTGCAATTTATATTTTCTCATGTAAAAAGTTAGTTGTTTTTGGCTCTGCCCACTATTTCTAACCTTGACATGCAGTCACTCAATGACCAAGTTTATGAGCTGTGGGGTCTTTGGCATCAATAAGTTGCATTTTACCATTGAAATTAAACAAATCTGATTGGCTGTTTTTGGCCCACTCCCTTTTCAGAATTTAAACCCCAGTCTCCCAGTGACTGACTGTACCAGATTTGAGGCCTCTGCCATTAAGAGTGTATGAATGGCAGCAATGTAAATATTCCCCTTGAAAATCAAAAGGTGAATATTGATTGGCTGCTGTAGGCTCCACCCACTTCCCTGAATATTAGTCACAGTCACCCAGTGGCCACCTGTGTCAAGTTTGAGAACCCTGCCAATAACAGAATGGCTGAAATCAACATAAAAAATCTGATTGGCTGTTTGTGGCTCCACCCACTTTAGTGAATTTGGACCCCAGTCACCCAATAACTGACTGTATCAGGTTTGAGACCTCTGCCATTAACAGTGTAAGAATGGTAGCAATGTAAATGTTCCCCCTTGAAAATCAATAGGTGAATTTTGATTGGCTGATTTTAGGCTCCACCCACATTTCTGAATATTAATCCCAGTCACCTAGTGGCCAATTGTGTCAAGTTTGGGAACCCTGCCATGTAAAAAATTAAGTTGTTGGCGCCGCACACTAACCTTGACATACAGTCACTCAATTATCAAGTTTATCAGCTTTGGGGTCTTTGGTATCAATACTTTGTATTTTCCCAATGAAAAATATATAAACAAATCTGATTGGCTGTTTTTGGCTCCGTCCCCTTTCCGAATTTGAACCCCAATCACTCAGTGACCAACTGTACCAGGTTTGAGGCATCTGCTATTAACAGTATAAGAATGGTAGCAGCTTAAATATTCCCTTTGAAAATCGAAAGGTGAATTTTTATTGGCTGTTGTAGGCTCCACCAACCATCCAAATTCTTAATCTCATTCACCCAGTGACCAACTGTGCAAAGTTTGAGAACACTGCCATTAACGGTGTAAGAATGGCTACAGTTTATATTTTCCTAGTACAATTTGTTTTTGGCTCTGCCCACTTATTGTAACCTGGACACACAGTCACTCAATGACCAAGTTTGTGAGCTTTCAGGTTTCTGGCATCAAAAATGTGTGAATGGAAGCAGTTTATCCACCAAGGAAATCTGATTGGCTGTTTGTGGCCCCGCCCCTTTTATGAATTTGGACCCCAGTTACCCAAAGACCTACTGTAGCAAGTTTGAAGCCTCTGCCATAAACAGTGTAAGAATGGCAGCAGTTTAAATATTCCCCTTGAAAATCAATAGGTGAATTTTGATTGGCTGTTGTAGGCTCCACCCACTTTCTTGAATCTTAATCGTATTCACCCAGGCAACGCCGGGCAATCAGCTAGTACAGTATATAAAATCAGAAGTGTGTATGTATGGATGGATGTGCCGCAATCACTCAAAAATGCCTTGACCGATTTCAACGAAACTTGGTATACAGATCCCTTACTACCTGGAATGATATGTTCTGGGGGTTTTGTGTCCCCCCTGCACACCTGAGCGGAGCCACAAACAGCCAATCAGATTTTATCCATTCAGATTTCACCCAATGTAAAAGGCTGCCATTCTCACAGTAATAAAGTCTTCACTTCTTAACCGAGGTTACAAATTCAGGGAATATAAAACAGCCAATCAAATTTCAGCAATTCAGCAATTATATTTTAGAAAAATGTAAACTGCAGCCATTCTTACACTGTTACTCGCAGGGTTGTCAAACTTGGCACACTTAGTCACTGGGTGACTGGGATTAATATTAAGGAAAGTGGGTGGAGCCTACAACAACCAAATAAAAATACCCTATTGATTTTCAAGTGAAATATTTAAACTGCTGCTATTCTTACACTTTTAATAAAAGAGGCCTCAAACCTGCTACAGGTGGTCATTAAGGGACTGGAGTTCATATTCACTAAAGGGGCGGAGCCAAAATAGCCAATCAGATTTCTTTGCTGGATAACCTTCTTTCTATTCGCACACTTTTTTATGCCAGTATGCCGAAAGCTCACAAACGTGGTCATTGAGTGACTGTGTGTCAAGGTTACAAAAAGTGGTCGAAGACCAAAACACATTTCATGGGGAAATTGTAAACTGCAGCCATTCTTACACTGTTAATGGAAGAGTCCTTAAAGGGAAGGTCCAAGCAAAATAAAAAAATGAGTTTCACTTTCCTGGGGCTTCTACCAGCCCCATGCAGCCATCCTGTGCCCTCGTAGTCACTCACCGCTGCTCCAGTCCCCCACTGGCAGCTCCCCGACCTCGGAGGTCGGCGGGACGCATTGCGTACGTTTTTACGCATTCCCACTAGTGCAGGAACATTAACACATACATTTTTACGCATTACTGGTTCAATGCGTAAAAATGTACGCATTGAACCACTAACGCGTAAAATGTATGTGTTAATGTTCTTGCACTAGCGGGAATGCGTAAAAACGTACGCGATGCAGCCCTCTGAGGCTCTGACCTCCGAGGTCGGAAAGCTGCCAGCGGGGGACTGGAGCAGCGGTGAGTGACTACGAGGCCACAGGATGGCTGCATGGGGCTGGTAGAAGCCCCAGGAAAGTGAAACTCATTTTTTTATTTTGCTTGGACATTCCCTTTAAACTTTGCACAGTTGATCACTGGGTGACTGGGATTAATATTCAGAAAAGTGTGTGGATAAAAGCCTATCAAAATTTACCTATTGATTTTCAAGGGGAATATTTAAATTGCTGCCACTCTTGCACTGTTAATGGCAGAGGACTCAAACTTGGAACAGTTCGTCATTGGATGACTGGGGTTCAAATTCCAAAAAGGGGGTGGAGCCATAAACAGCCAATTCAATTTTTTTATTTTTTAATGGGAAAATGGAAAACTATTCATGCATAGGACCCCAAAGCTCATAAACGAAGTAATTAACCATTTCTGCCGCCCGGACGTGAAGCTCACGTCTGGGCGGCTGCTCTGCTGCACTCCTGCGCAATCGCGGGCGCGCCCTCGTGTTGTCCCCCGGTAGCCCAGGGATCAGTGAATGGGAACATGGTTCCCGATCACCGATCCCTGTCCCCTGCAGAAAAACTGAAGCGCTCTCACAACAGGCTTTAGTTCTTCTGCCTGGAAAAATTTCAGCATGCCCCTTGTACTTCCGTTTAGAGAGAAGTACAAGGAGGGAAAACAAAAATGAAGGTGGCCATCTTGTGGCCAAATAGTAAAACTACATCTACATATTTTTTACATTACAATTTACACATCTAACAACATTAAAAATTAACTGTTTATGTCCCACACCAAAATATTACCCAAATAAAATTTTTAATGGAAAAAAAAATTACAATTAAAAAAAAAATACATAAATAGTTACCTAAGGGTCTGAATTTTTTAAATAAGCATTTGAAAGGGGTATACTACAAACATTTTTTAAATTATAAGCTTGAAAATAATGATGGACGCAAAACGGAAACAATGCACCTTTATTTCCAAATAAAATATTGGCGCCATACATTGTGATAGGGACAAAATTTAAATGGTATAATAACCAAAACAAATGGGCAAATAAAATACATAGGTTTTAATTATGGTAGCGTGGATTATTTTAAAGCTATAATGGCCGAAAACTGAGAAATAATGAATTGTTTCTATTTTTACTTATTAATCCTGTTAAAATGCATTTATAAATAAATAATTCTTAGCAAAATGTACCACCCAAAGAAAGCCTAATTAGTGGCGGAAAAACAAGATATAGATTAATAAATTGTGATAATAAGTGATAAATTTATTTGCGAATGAATGGGAGGTGAAAATTGCTCTGCATAAGGTGAAAAATACCCGCGGGCTGAAATGGTTAAGTGACTGTGTGTCAAGGTTAGAAAAAGTGGGCAGAGCAAACAACAACCAAATACATACCCGGGCAACGCCAGGTCATCTGTTAGTTCATATACTGTATACTGTAAATATAATCTCTTTTCAATGTGCACAGGCTATGCATATTATTATTCGTTTATATATAAACTAGCCGACCCGCGGCGTAGCATACGCCGCATAAGGGGGTGGAGGGCAGGAAGGGGGTATTGGGCACAGCGGCGGTCCCCCATGTGTGCTCCCCCTCCAGCTTAAGCTCAGCAGGACCCCCCTCCCTCACCTGGGTCCCCCATGTGCACTCCCCCTCCAGCTTAAGCTCAGCAGAAACCCCCCTCACCTGGGTCCCCATGTGCACTCCCCCTGCAGCTTAAGCTCAGCAGGACCCCCCATTCCTCACCTGGGTCCCCCATGTGCACTCCCCCTGCAGCTTAAGCTCAGCAGAACCCCCCTTCCTGACCTGGGTCCCCCATGTGCACTCCCCCTGCAGCTTAAGCTCAGCAGAACCCCCCTCCCCCACCTGGGTCCCCCATGTGTGCTCCCCCTCCAGCTTAAGCTCAGCAGGACCCCCCCCTCCCTCACCTGGGTCCCCCATGTGCGCTCCCCCCTCCTGCTTAAGCTCAGCAGCAGCCGCCACTATTAGTAAGAGGCAGCGGGCGGGGATGACTCACCTCTTCCGCATTCCAGTGTGCGTTCCACTGTCATCACTTCCTGCACCGCCGCCACTGTATTGGTGTAATTTGCCTTCTTAAAACAGAAGGAAATCTGCAACAATTCAGCTATAAGTGAACATTTATGGTTACCCACAATGCACTGCTACTAAATATGCAAATTATCCCTTTTCACCCTTGGTAGGCCAAGCAAGCATCCAGAACTGCTAATGTATAGCAAGCCTATAGCTTTAAATTTTACACAGTCATATCAAACCCACATGTGACAGCCTGTTTTGGACTTTTGGTCCTCATAAGTACATGGCAAGGATTGATATGGTTGTATAAGATAGGGATTGGACCAGTACAACAGAGTAACCAAGCAGCTCAGGGTGACCCAAACTACTAAGAATGGATAGGGGGATAAAAGGGACCAAAAAGCCGGGAGCCCTCCTACTAAAAAAAGCAAAGCTTGGTGTAATTTGCCTTCTTCAAACAGAAGCAAATCTGCAATAATTCAGCTATAAGTGAACATTTGTGGTTACCCACAATGCACTGCTACTGAATATGCAAATATGCAAATTATCCCTCTTCGTCCTTGGTTTGATATGTCACTACATCTTCTTCTTGCTTGGACCAGCCCCTTCTTCTTGCTTGGACCGGCCCTGGGGGCAGGGCGCTACTTCTTCTTCTTGCTTGAAGGTTGAGGCACTTACTATATTATATATATAGATTTGTCACTATTGAGGTTAGCCACCTCCCCTTTTTTTTGTTGTTGTTGTTGTTAACAACTCATTTTTATACACTCCTGGGTGCCTTTTGCCCTCTTTGTGCTTTAATGTCTTTTTCTGAGGGAATTCACTGCACAGTGCCCAACAGTATACATTTATCCACAGGCTGCACCACACCTCTCAGAACAACCTCAGATCAGCAGGTTCTATAAACTTGGTCACTCCCAGAGTGCACCTCAAAACCTTTGGAGACAGAGCTTTCTGTCATGTTGCCCCTACTCTTTGGAACTCTCTACCACACTCAGTAAAGACAGCTCCATCCCTGGAGTTATTCAAATCAAGACTGAAAAGCCACCTGTTGAGCCTGGCATTTCCAGACTTATAGAATTCTTCCTCTGTTCCATGACTTACCAATCAACCAATTATTGGTCTGAGCCATGCTTATGCGCTTTGAGTCCTAAGGGAGAAAAGCGCTTTACAGTTATTTGTTGCTGTTGTTGTCACTAACTGTCCCTCAGATGAGCTCACAATCTAATTCCCTGCCATAGTGCATGTTTATGTATGTAGTGTGTAGTGTTTGTGTTGCAGTCTAGGGCCAATTTTGGGGGGAGCCATTAACCTATCCGTACGTTATTGGGATGTGGGAGGAAACCAGAGTGCCCAGAGGAAACCCATGCAGACACGGGGAGAACATACAAACTCCTTTCAGATGTTGACCTGGCTGGGATTTGAACCGGGGACTCAGCACTGCAAGGCGAGAGCGCTAACCACTATGCCACCATGCTGCCCAATGTGCAACAATCTGTCCACAAAACTTGCCCAGCCTACGTTACCGATCTTACTCAGAGGTACACCCCCCCCCCGCATCACCTAGTCCCATGCAGGACTCCAGGACTTCTCAAGAGCTGCTCCAACATTATGGAACTCCCTACCTCCTGCCATTAGGGCTGCACCCTTTTTCAGCATCTTCAAAAAGGCCCTCAAAAGACACCTTTTCTCTCTGGCCTAACCCCTACCTCTATCCAGATTTTGATCCAAATATATTTTCATATGTTTTCATTCTACTATGTAGAAATTAAATCATTCTATGCTGTGATATAAAACTGATTTGCATACCTTTGCAGTCATATTAACCACTTGCCGACCGCACACTCATACAGTGCGGCGGCAAAGTGGTAGCTGGAGAAACCGCGACGCAGATCTGCGTCGCCAGGTGCCTCCCTAATTAATCAGGAAAGGCTGTTTCCTGTTAGATCACGGAGCGGGTCTCCGTGAATAGCCTGTGAGCCGCTGATCGCAGCAGCGCCGTAAGGCAGATCGGCGATCCCCGGCCAATCAGCGGCCGGGGATCGCCGCCATGTGACAGGGGACATCCTGTCACAGGCTGCACAGGACGGATAGCGTCCTGTGCAGCCTGGATCACCAGCGGGGACAGGTGGGAGAGGGAGGGGGGGAATTTCGCCGTGGAGGGGGGCTTTGAGGTGCCCCCCCCCGCAAAATGCCAGCCAGCAGGAGTGATCAGACCCCCCCTGCACATCAACCCCATAGGGGGGAAAAAAGGGGGGCGATCTGATCGCTCTGCATGTAACCTGATCTGTGCTGGGGGCTGCAGAGCCCACCCAGCACAGATCTTAAAAAACAGTGCTGGTCCTTAAGGGGGGGGGGGGTAAAGGCTGGGTCCTCAAGTGGTTAAGGTGCATAGATTTTCCCAAAATTTACACGACCGATCGTTTGGACATCAAATCGGGCGTGTGTACAAATGATCGTTCGACTGATAAAACTGATTTTGACCGATCCGCCAAGCGGATCCGTCAAAACCAGCGCTACCAGCTGAACGACCGTTTGTACACACGCCTGATTTGACGTCTAAACGACCGGTCTGAACAACGGGTTGTTTCGGAAAATCAGACATGTACCCAGTGTTGCTCGGATACCTCATTATCCTATTCGAGTTTGGTCGAATTCGGATAGTAAACTATCCTAATTCACTCGAAGTCGGATATCCGATGTAATCGAATATCCGATTCGACCTCGGATATCCGACGTCACTATCCGAGTCTGTATTCGAGTAAAATATTCGAGCTGGCCTTAAATAGCTTGTAAAACTTGTATTGGAGGTCAATGATGCATGAAACCACCTTTTTTATGAAGAAAAACATCAAGTGATTATGTGGTGAAGTAGTTGTTATAAAAAAGGTCTCAAAAAAAGTAAATTAACTTCATGAAAAGTGTTTGCATGAGAAGGAGTGTCCAAAATGGTTGTTGGAAGTCTTCATTTACGTCGTCTTCATCTTCTTCTTCTATATCTTCTTCTTCTTCTTCTATACCTTCTTCTTCTATATCTTCTTCTTCTTCTTCTTCATCTTCTTCTATATCTTCTTCTTCTATATCGTCTTCTTCTTCTTCTATATCTTCTTCTTCTTCTTCTTCTTCTTCTATATCTTCTTCTTCTTCTTCTTCTTCTATATCTTCTTCTTCTTCTTCTATATCTTCTTTTTCTATATTTTCTTCTTCAATATCTTCTTCTTCTTCTTCTTCTTCTATATCTTCTTCTTCTTCTATATCTTCTTCTTCTATATCTTCTTCTTCTTCTATATCTTCTTCTTCTTCTTCTTCTTCTTCTTCTTCTTCTTCTTCTTCTTCTTCTTCTTCTATATCTTCTTCATCTTCTTCTATATCTTCTTCTTCTTCTTCATCTTCTTCTATATCTTCTTCTTCTATATCTTCTTCTTCTATATCTTCTTCTTCATCTTCTTCATCTTCTATATCGTCTTCTTCTTCTTCTATATCTTCTTCTTCTTCTTCTTCTTCTTCTTCTTCTTCTATATCTTCTTCTTCTTCTTCTATATCTTCTTCTTCTTCTTCTATATCTTCTTTTTCTATATTTTCTTCTTCTATATCTTCTTCTTCTTCTTCTTCTATATCTTCTTCTTCTTCTATATCTTCTTCTTCTTCTTCTTCTTCTTCTTCTTCTTCTTCTTCTTCTTCTTCTTCTTCTTCTTCTATATCTTCTTCATCTTCTTCTATATCTTCTTCTTCTTCTTCATCTTCTTCTATATCTTCTTCTTCTATATCTTCTTCTTCTATATCTTCTTCTTCATCTTCTTCATCTTCTATATCTTCTTCTTCTTCTTCTATATCTTCTTCAACTTCTTCATCTTCTTCTATATCTTCTTCTTCTATATCTTCTTCTTCTTCATCTTCTTCTTCCTCTTCTTCTCTATCATTATATTATGTGTCTTGGTTTTCCTTTCTTTTGTAATATTTTTTTTACTTCATTTGTGGAAATATTTTATTGTAATAACACCATAGTTATATTTGTGTTGATGGCATAATAGGTAGGTAGTGGCACATTGCAAGCCACAGCGCCTTTTTCTGTGTACCCTGGCGGTGGTAAAACACAGACATCAGCAGGAGGAGGAAGTAGTTGCAGGCTTGCAGCTATTTGTAGTGTGTGGTAATAGTACTCGGTAGGAGAGTGGGTGGGCAGGTGGCAGTAGAAAATAGTTCTTCTTCTGTTCTCCCTGGCAGTGGTAGCAGCACACAGACAGCAGAAGCTCAATGCAGCTACAGGAGGAGGAGTAATGTGTGTCAGGCAGTGTGATGTGACTGACATAATAGGCCCTGGTTCCTAGCGGTGGTTCCAGGGCCGTAAATGAACATCATGAGGTTCCAGACAGCGGTCATGAAGCCCACATTGTGTCCAATACACAATTGGGACAGCACAGTTTTCAACCCGGACACCTCTAAAATAATAACAATTTTTTTTTGTTTTTAAATGATTGCAGCTATTGTTGAGCGTAATAGCTGGTGGCGCTTGGGCAGCAGCACCTTGTAATGTGTTCCCTGGCAGTGGAGAGGAGACACAGACAGCAGGAGGAAATATAACAGCAGGTAGCGTGAGGAGGATAAGTGTGTGGCAGACTGGCATTTGGCAGCAGGCAGGAGGGCAGGCAGCGAGACATAGTAGGCCCTGGTTCCTAGCGGTGGTTCCAGGGCTGTAAATGAACAGCATGAGGTTCCAGACAGCGGTCGTGAAGCCCACATTGTGTCCAATACACAATTAGGACAGCACAGTTTTCAACCCGGACACCTCTAAAATAATAACATTTTTTTTTTCTAATTAATGCAGCTATTGTTGAGCGTAATAGCTGGTGGCGCTTGGGCAGCAGCACCTTGTAATGTGTTCCCTGGCAGTGGAGAGGAGACACAGACAGCAGGATGAAATATAACAGCAGGCAGCGTGAGGAGGATAAGTGTGTGTGGCAGACTGGCATTTGGCAGCAGGCAGGAGGGCAGGCAGCGAGACATAGTAGGCCCTGGGTCCTAGCGGTGGTTCCAGGGCCGTAAATACACAGCATGAGGTTCCAGACAGCGGTCGTGAAGCCCACATTGTGTCCAATACACAATTGGGACAGTACAGTTTTCAACCCGGACACCTCTAAAACAATTACAAATTTTTTTTTTGTTCAAATTAATGCAGCTGTTGTTGAGCGTAATAGCTGGCGGCGCTTGGGCAGCAGCACCTTGTAATGTGTTCCCTGGCAGTGGAGACACAGGCAGCAGGATGAAATATAACAGCAGCAGCAGCAGGTGTATGTGTGTGTGCCAGTCGTCACTTCATGTACCCCTCTCGCCGACAACAGGGGCCATGAATTCGCCTTCCACTCAAGCCTGGTTCATTTTGAGAAACGTCAGTCTGTCCACAGACTTGTGAGACAGACGAGATTGTTTCTCAGTGACGACTCCACCGGCTGCACTGAAGCAACGCTCTGACAGTACGCTGGAAGGGGGGCAGGAGAGCACTTCCAGGGCGTACTGCGCAAGCTCGCTCCAGATCGGCAGGTGCTTGACCCAATACTCCATGGGATCAACAGGGGCCACGCTGTCAAGCCCGCTGAAGGACCCCATGTAGTCAGCCACCATGCGGGTCAAGCGCTGCCTGTGACTGGAGAAGGATGCTGCTGCAGGCACCTCCTCTCTAGTCCTTGGCAACTCTACACTCATGTAGAGCTCTTGGGTCAGAGACAGCAGGTCTGTGGTGCGCGAGCGCTTGCTGCTGGTGGATGCAGGCACCTGCTGCTGCCTCTGTGCTGGCTGGACAGTGGGGGTGGATGTCTGAGGGAAGGCTTCTTCCAAGCGCTCAACAAGGGACAGCTGCAAATCCCTCATTTGTTGCGCACGGTCTCCTCTTGCAGGCAGGAACTGGCTGAGCTTCCCCTTCAGACGTGGGTCCAGCATCATGCAGATCCAGATGTCCTCCCTCTGCTTCATCTGGATCACCCTTGGGTCCTTGCGCAGGCACCTCAGCATGTGCGCTGCCATTGGGAACAGTCTGGCCACGTCTGTTGGCACATCATCGGCAGCCCCAGAGCCGACATTGCTGTCCTCCTCTGCCTCCTCCACCTCATCCTCTCTCCACCCCCGAACCAGTCCAGCTGCGCTCTGCTGCTCCCCCTTATCAGCAGCAAGGTCAGGGACCTCCACCAACTCCGAGCCCTCCTCCTCAGAGGTGGCCTGTGAAGCTGCCTGCAGCTCCTGCTGGTCCAAGGCTGCCGCTCCCTCTTCCACCAGTGCATACAGGGCCCTGTCCAGCACACACACCAAGGGTACCCACTCACACACCATTGCATGGTCCCTGCTCACCATGTTGGTGGCCTGCAGGAAGGGTGCCAGGACTGAGCACACCTGCTGCATGAGCCCCCAGTCCTCCGTGGAGATGATGGACGGGAGGTTGGTGGCGGCACGCCCAGTTGCAGTGAGGGAGGCAACTGTTGCTCGTGCAACGTACTGGCTGACAGCCTGCCTCTGTTCAACCAGACGCTCCAACATCGCCAGGGTGGAGTTCCAGCGAGTTGGAACATCGAGCATGAGCCGGTGCTGTGGCAGGTGCAGCTCCTTCTGCACCTCTTCCAGGCTCGCCACGGCTGCAGGCGAGTGCCGGAAGTGACGCACAACCTTCCTTGCCGCCTCAAGGAGTCGGTCCATCCCCTGGTAGGTCCGCAGGAACTTTTGGACTACCAGGTTCAGGACGTGCGCCAGGCAGGGGATGTGGGTCAGGTCTCCCCTGCTGATGGCAGCAACCAGGTTTGCCCCATTGTCGGACACCACCTCTCCGACTCTGAGGCCTCTGGGGGTCAGCCAATTCCTCTCCTGCTCTCGGAGTTTGGCCAGGACGTGGTTCGCCGTCAGTTTGGTCTTCCCCAGGCTGACCAATTCCAGCAGCGCTTGGCAGTGGTGGGTCTTCACGCTGCTGCTGAGGCAGGGGGTTTGGGCTGGTGTGGCGGAGGATGGAAGCGGATCAGAGGAACCTGCTGCTGTTCCGCTGACCCTGCATGGTGGCACCACCCACTGCGTTGTTGCTGCTGCTCTGACAGTGCCGGCCGATGCTGCTCCCCCCTCCTCACCCCCTTCCACCAAGCTGACCCAATGCGCGGTGAAGGACAGATAGCGGCCTGTCCCAAACCGGCTGCTCCACGAGTCCATGGTGAGGTGGACCCATTGACCCACCGCGTGATCCAGCCCTCTCCCGACATTGGCCATCACAGAGCGGTGAAGTGCAGGGATGGCCGTGCGTGCAAAATAATGTCGGCTGGGGATTGGCCAATCGGGGGCTGCACACATCAGGAGCGCACGCATGTCGCTCCCCTCCTGCACAAGGGAATAAGGCAGGAGTTGAGAGCACATGGCCCGTGCCAGCAAGCCGTTCAGCTGACGCACGCGACGGCTGCTGGGAGGCAGAACCCTGACCACCCCCTGGAAGGTGTCGCTGAGCAGGGTCTGGCGAGGTCTTTTGCTGGCACGGGAAGCAGTGGAGGGAGCAGAGGAGGCCACTGAGGACTGGCTGCCAGAACAGGCCTCAGTGTCGGCGGCAGGAGTTGCAGAGGGCGGAGGAGCAGTGCGTTGCTGACGAACTCCTGCTGCCGACGGCTTGGCAGTGGTGGCGGGTCTGCCACTGCCACTGCCAGCTTCCTTCAACTTCACGAACTCCTCATGCTCGTGAAAGTGTTTCCCTGCAAGGTGGTTGACCAGAGAGGTGGTGCCAAATGCAGAGGGCTCCATCCCGCTGCTTGCGGCACTGGTTGCAGGTGGCATACTTGCACTCCAAATATAGAAGGGTGAAAAAATTCCATATTGGGGAGGTGAAGTTGCCCCTTCGGCTGGAAGGTGCTGCTGCCGCTGGTCTCCCTGTGGTGGTTGGGGGGGGGGTTCTTGGTGCGGCTGGTGGTGGCACTGGCAGAACTCGTCTCCTGATCAGCACGCTGTGTGGCCTGCATACCACGCCCACTTGTGATCCTGCCCATGCCTGCGATGCTGATCCTTCTAGCAAGGCCCGCAGACGCATCCTCCTCCTCCTCCTCAGAGCTGATGACATCCCCACTCCCAGGACCTGGCAACCAGTCTTTGTCCTTCACAATGTCATCATCATCCTCTCCCTCCACAAACATGTTCTGCTGGGATCCCCCAAACTCCCCTTCTGCATGCATGGGCGGATGGACAGTCACCACTGTCTGACTGTCCAAAGCATCATCCCCCAAAGTGCCCATTCCTTCCTCCGCCAATTCTTCCGCAACAGCACTCCATAACCCCGCTGTGCTTGGGGTTAAGAAGGTGCTGAGTGACAGGGTGCTGATGTCGCCCGCTGGGGCTGGAGAACTGCACTCCTCCTCCTCCTGCTCCCCAGGCAGTGCTGGGCAGCTGCTGCTGCTCTTGCGAACAGGAGTGGTGGCGGGGGTGGAGGACTCTGTTCCAGAGCTAATGGTGGCCTGCTCATCCACCATCAGTTCCACCACAGCGTCTGCGTCCTTCTCCTCAATAGGACGGCTACAACCTGGCGGTGGGAGGAACATCTGGGCCACACGCTGCTGCTGCTGCTGTGTCTCTGCAGCGTGACTCCTAGCTGTTGGGCGGCCAAGGCGTCCACGGACAGTGGCTAATGGCGGAATAGCCACTGGTGCAGACGCAGAACTGCGCATGGTGGTGGTGGCGCGGCTGCCACGCCCACGACCTCCTCTCTTGGCGCTGCCCTTGCTGCCCCTGCCCAGACCGCGGCTGCCAGTGCCAGACATTGTATATTTTTAATATTATACAAATGAAAAAAAAACTTATGTATGTAAAGGCGGGTGGGACAAGTGGGGTACTTTAATGGGGTGGGACTGGTGGTGGTGGGTGTGTGAGGTGATGGACAGGTGTACTCTACAGCAGAGATCGGTGTAGCGCTAACGAGAAAGGGCGCACTGCGCGAACAAAGACCTTAGCTGACGCTGGCTGACGGTGTCAGACTACAGTACAATTCAGCTAATACACAATAGAAGTAGTGATATATAAACAATAGGAGGACGGGTGTAGCACTAACTGGAGGGTGCTGACAGCGCAGATGTGCACTGCGCACACAAAGACCCTAGCTGACGCTGACTGACGGTGTCAGACTACAGTACAATTCAGCTAATACACAATAGAAGTAGTATATATGAACAATAGGAGGACGGGTGTAGCACTAACTGGAGGGTGCTGACAGCGCAGATGTGCACTGCGCACACTAAGACCCTAGCTGACGCTGACTGACGGTGTCAGACTACAGTACAATTCAGCTAATACACAATAGAAGTAGTGATATATAAACAATAGGAGGATGGGTGTAGCACTAACTGGAGGGTGCTGACAGCGCAGATGTGCACTGCGCACACTAAGACCCTACCTGACGCTGACTGACGGTGTCAGACTACAGTACAATTCAGCTAATACACAATAGAAGTAGTGATATATAAACAATAGGAGGACGGGTGTAGCACTAACTGGAGGGTGCATGCGCACGCACACTAAGACCCTAGCTGACGCTGACTGACGGTCCCTAAACACAGACTAGAGTACAGTGAGTGAGCACACACAGTACTACTACTAACTAAACAATAGAAGAATCGAGCTAAATAGTAGAACAGGTATGACTAGAAGATTACTGAGAGGCAGATACAGCCGGACAGGTATAGCAGTAAAGCTGGGCCTTGCTAACTACAAAATAGTACAATATTCTATCTAACACAGAAGTAGTAGTACAGGAGTAGAGTAGGACAGGTGAGAGCACAGGTAAGGTAGAGACTAGAGCACAGAGCAGGGCAGGCACAGGGCCTAGCTTCTGGCTGCAGGCCTGCAGCAGCACCAGTGGCAGTCTCCCTCCCTAGTCCCTAATCACACTAACTAAACTGCCTAAAATACAATCTATCTACAATACAAAGCAATACAGTTGAATATCAAGTATTGGAGTTTAAAAACGCTAGGTTTAGAACAATAGCAATGCACACAGACAAAAAGCAATGGAGCAGTTCTCTCAGTACCATCAGTCAGTAAGTTGCAAGCAGGACGAGTGAGGCAAGATGGCGTCCGCTATTTATAGAGAGGGGCTTGGCCAGGCTCCCCCTCTGTGATTGGCTGCAGTCAGAGGGCTGGGAGCCCTCTGATTCGCTTGTGAGGACTCGAGGTGACGTCTGGCGTGATGCTATCCGAGCTCGTGGCGCTATCCGAACTCGGATAGCTAGGATATCTCCGGATAGCTGCTTGCTATCCAAGTGCGCTCGGATAGCACAGACCGGATAGCTAATACTATTCGAGTTCGGTATTCGAGCTCGAATAGTGAAAAAAGAGCTAGGATATCCGAGTACCTCGGATATCCTAGCTCAGATGAGCACCACTGTATGTACCTTTAGTAGCTGGAACTTTACTGCTGATTTAATTGAATTGCACCTTATAGTATTCACTTATAATGTTTTGCTGATTTTGCTTATTTTTCTCAGAATGCTCTCATGATTGCTGATATATATTAACACACAATGCAATTTCCAGTCCGACAACAGGATCGATCAGGAGCAGTTTGGATACAGATAATAATGAGGAGAGCCGACATTGGTAATGAAGGGGAAAGTAAAGCATTCACGCAGCAGTGGCACAGAGCTGCTCCATTCTCTGTACACATGCTGCTGCTCCATGCTCTGTACACACATTGCTGCTCCATGCTCTGGACACACATTGTTGCTCCATGCTCTGTACACACACTGCTGCTCCATGCTCAGTACACACACTGCTGCCCCATGCTCTGTACACACGCTGCTGCCCCATGCTCTGTACACACGCTGCTGCTGCATGCTCTGTACACACGCTGCTGCTCCATGCTCTGTACACACGCTGCTGCTCCCTGCTCTGTACACACGCTGCTGCTCCCTGTTCTGTACACACGCTGCTTCCCCATGCTCTGTATACACGCTGCTGCTCCACGCTCTGTACACACGCTGCTGCTCCATGCTCTGTACACACGCTGCTTCCCCATGCTCTGTATACACGCTGCTGCTCCATGCTCTGAACACACACTGCTGCTCCATGCTCTGTACACACACTGCTGCTACACACGCTGCTGCTCCATGCTCTGTACACATGCTACTGCTCCATGCTCTGTTCACACGCTGCTGCTCCCTGCTCTGTACACACACTGCTGCTCCCTGCTCTGTACGCACACTGCTGCCCCATGCTCTGTACACACACTGCTGCTACACACGCTACTGCTCCATGCTCTGTTCACACGCTGCTGCTCCCTGCTCTGTACACACACTGCTGCTCCCTGCTCTGTACACACGCTGCTTCCCCATGCTCTGTATACACGCTGCTGCTCCATGCTCTGAACACACACTGCTGCTCCATGCTCTGTACACACACTGCTGCTCCCTGCTCTGTACACACGCTGCAGCTCCCTGCTCTGTACACACGCTGCTTCCCCATGCTCTGTATACACGCTGCTGCTCCATGCTCTGTACACACGCTGATGCTCCATGCTCTGTACACACGCTGCTTCCCCATGCTCTGTATACACGCTGCTGCTCCATGCTCTGAACACACACTGCTGCTCCATGCTCTGTACACACACTGCTGCTCCATGCTCTGTACACACACTGCTGCTACACATGCTGCTGCTCCATGCTCTGTACACATGCTACTGCTCCCTGCTCTGTACACACACTGCTGCTCCCTGCTCTGTACGCACACTGCTGCTCCATGCTCTGTACACACACTGCTGCTCCATGCTCTGTACACACACTGCTGCTACACACGCTGCTGCTCCATGCTCTGTACACATGCTACTGCTCCCTGCTCTGTTCACACGCTGCTGCTCCCTGCTCTGTACACACACTGCTGCTCCCTGCTCTGTACGCACACTGCTGCTCCATGCTCTGCACACACACTGCTGCTCCATGCTCTGTACACACACTGCTGCTACACACGCTGCTGCTCCATGCTCTGTACACATGCTGCTGCTCCATGCTCTGTAGACACGTTGCTGCTCCATCCAAAGTCAACTGTAGGCGGGAAATAAAGGGGGCAGTGCTGTGAGCTGCAGGATGCCTGCAGGTATTCTGGTGTCTCACCTTGTGCCTGTCCACAGACACTGCACCGGCCTGGTCTGAGGGGGGATCCTGGGCAGCTGTAATCCTCACCCCTGCATTTGCCTATGCATAGTGTATGTCTATGTGCAAGTGTGGTTGTGCCTGTGAGTGTGTGACGTGGAAGTTGCAACCAATCATTCTTTCTTCATATTGGATGATGTTCTGCAGTCTCCGCCTCTCCCATACGGCACATATGCTGAACCAGAGAGTCATTGATGATGTGACAAGGGTTTTGATGATTGTATTAATTTCTGTGGTAGGCCAAACTTTTTCAGCTGCCATAGGTGGTAATGGTAAATCCTCTGATGCACTTTCTTGATGATGGTGACAGTGTTGTTATGCCATTTTAGGTTATTGGAGTTTATGAACCCAAAGGGATTTCAATGACTCTACTTGGGTAGCATCAGATCCATTTATGATTAGGGGGAGGGGTTGGGGGCAGTTCTCCTGGAATCCACTATCATCTCAATAGTCTTAAAAACATTGAGTTCCAAGTTGTTGCTGCTACACCAGAAAGAAAGATGCTCCACTACATGCCTATGTGAACATGACTTGTCTAAATTTTATATGAAACACTACTACTGCCACTACTACTGTTATGTTAGCTGCAAACTTTAGAACATTTACAGATGGATCTGTGGAGATGCAGTCATTGGCGTACAGCAAATGAAACAGTGGGGAGAGTACACACCCCAGAAGGGCTCCAGCCAGCCTCTGCTTTGACTTCCGCTGGTGCTAAAGGTATTCATTTAAATTACACCCGAGGTGAAAATAAACTAATGCAATAAACAATTGTATCTATCCTCCTTCTCCTAAAAATAGCTTTTTAAGATATCCCACAGTTTTATTTTACATTTAAATATACTTTTTTAGTTTTTACTGTTTTATTGTTTTTGCTCAATGACACGTTCATTGAAGTATGCCAGAGCTAAAATGTATGAACTATTGACCCTTTTTATTTCTTTCCTGCTCTCAGAAGCCATTTTCTGCTAGGAAAGTGTTTTATAGTTGTAATTTCTTATCAGTGAGGGTCACACTGTAGTCTGACTCAGACAGGAACTGCCACTTACATACCTGATGTTTACGCACACCCAGCATGCTCGCACATGACTACTTAGAAGCCCGCGGCATGCGCACGAGCACATGGCGGTGGCGCCTTGCACAATGGCGGCAGTGGACACAGACCCCTGGAGTTTTATTAAGTAGGATAATTGTCATGTAACTTATCCATCAGACTCAGGGTGTTGCTGAGCTCAAGGGTCTCCGCGTACCCGGCTACACAAGTAAAGTTTCCAGTGTCATTCAAAAAAAGAGGGCTGATAATCAGAGTGGAGTTTGTATCAGCCGCCTTGTTAGTGATCTGAGCGTGGCTGTCTCCAAGGAACAGCACTCCATTTCGAAGCCAGAAAAAAGCGGCGATTGGCATCTGTGTTCTGCAGTACAGGGCCACTGAATCTGTTCCCACCACAGGTGATCCTATTACATTGCTGGTCAGCAGAAGTCACAGTGGCTGGAGCTAGAAATAAGTAAAAATTCTGTTAGGCTTAAAATAAGTTGGCTGCATGAAGAGCAATAGTGCTTGGCTGCCACGCTGATATTTTCACTTGCGTAGTCCCAAGCTAAATCTACAGCCAACATATAAAGTCATATGAAACAGTCTGGAAACACCCTTTAAGTTTTTTTTCTTTTTTTGCTTTTTGTGTATCATTAGCTGAGCTTTTAACATAGCAACTTCACCTTCCTTGAAAAAGCCAATCAATGGGAAAAAAATCTTCCCTGAAACTAAACTATTCCAATGATCTAACCTTCCCTCTCAGGTCTAACCCTAATGAACCACACAGCCCCTTGTCTAGCCACTTTCTAGCCTCTACTTGTCCCTACAATATTTTGTTACTTCTTTTAAGGCTATCCATATGGTATAAACTACTGCTACTACCAAAACACAGTAGTCATTTATCATCCTTGTCTACCTCCCCCCCCCCCCCCGCGCTGTTCCAAGTTCTTAACTAAATGGTTGTACTAGCCAAATATAAGTCTCACACCTGATCTGCGAGACAACACAACATACTGGATATGTTTTGAAATAGATGTTTTTGTTAATGATATGTGTAAGATGGGTCCATTCCCTAGCTCCCTAGGACAATGCGAACCCAGATTTCCAATTAGCGATGAAATACCTTTTTTCCTTGCAATGAAGGGCACCCACGGCTATCATTTTTGGGTAATTCTCGGAACTGTTGATCCAGGGATTTACCTGACTGCCATCTGGAGTCGGGAAGGAATTTTCCCCTTTGAAGGCTAATTGTCCCAGGCCTTATAAGGTTTTTTTGCCTTCCCTTGGCAGGGCCAGTTTTAGACTTTTTGCTGCCTGAGGCAACAAACTTGTGAGGATGCCCCCCCAATTGGAATGATCGCACAGCACCCGGCAATTCACTCTGCTTCAATTAAAGGACCACTATTGCAAAAAAAACTAGGCAGTTAAAATCTGACAGAACCGTCAGGTTTTGGGCCAGTCCATCTCTTCATGGGGGATTCTCAGGGTTTTCTTTGTTTTTAACAGCATTACCTAAACACAGCGGTTGCCAAGTATAACTGACAAAACAGTGTATAAGTGAGTAGGGAGGCTGGCTGGTATCTTACTATTTTGGCAGTTAACCTCCTTGCCGCTTATCCCGAGCTCAGCTCGGGGTAACCTGCGCAGGAGGATTTCTCAGGCCCCGCTGGGCCAATTTGCATAATTTTTTTTTAATGCACGCAGCTAGCATTTTGCTAGCTGCGTGCATACTACAATCGCTGCCGCTCACCGCCGATTTGCCGCTACCTGCCGCACCGCGCCGCCCCCCCTCCAGACCCCTTGCGCAGCCTGGCCAATCAGTGCCAGGCAGCGCTGAAGGGTGGATCGGGATTGCCTCTGATGTCCCGACGTCCATGACGTCACCGGTGACATCATCCCGCCCTGTCGCCATGGCGACCGGGGAAGCCCAGCAGGAAATCCCGTTCTGAACGGGATTTCCTGCTTACTCTGATCGCCGGAGGCGATTGGAGTGGGTGGGGGGATGCCGCTGCTCAGCGGCTATCATGTAGCGAGCCCTGGGCTCGCTACATGATTAAAAAAAATAAAATAAAAAAAAAAGTGCTGTGCTGCCTACTTGCCGCGGGAATTGGACCGGCAAGGGGGTTAAACTGCTGTTCAGAAAATGCTGTTGAAAATAAAGAAAACCCTGAGAATCCCCCATGAAGAGATGGACTGGCCCAAAACATGTTGGTTCTGTCAGATCTTAACCACTTTAGCTAGGACATAGGATCTATGTGTCAATTAAAAAACTGAGCAACTGGGGTTCGCAGGGCCGCTACCACTGGGGTGCGTGCCCACCTGTTAGTCCGGGGATCAATGAATGGGAACGCAGTCCCCATTCGTTGATCTAAGTCCCTGTTAGAACGATCAGTGGCTTCTATGGAGAAGCCACGATCGTTCTCTTACACATCCCCTCTTCACTTCCTGTAAGTACGCTTACAGGAAGCCCAAAAAAAAAAAAAAACTGTGGCCATCATGTGGCCAAATAGTAAAACTACATTTACATATTTTTTTTTTTTTTAATGAATAGTCATTTTTACATTTAAAATTAACTTTTTACCTCCCACACACCCCAAAATACTTAAATCAACTGTTTTACAGTAATTAAAAAAAAAACAAATAGTATTTTTAAAATAAGCATGTCAAGAGGTTATATTACTAATATTTTTTAAATTATAAGCTTGTAAATAGTGATGGACGCAAAACTGAAAAAATGCAACTTTATTTCCAAATAAAATATTTGCAGACATAACAGGCGCTAGATGCCGCTTGTAGCCTTTGTGTAACGCTGTCTGTTATGCAGGCTATGAAGTGTACACTGAATATACGATAATCAAGGTCAGATCGTCAACTGAGGTCATACACGTGAAGTCAGAGATATGCGGTACACAGGGACTGAGGCAGAGCAAGGTCAATAACAGACTAGCATCATACACTGGTAATCAGATGGCTAAAGTACAGTAGGCTAAGACAGGTGCAAAAACGTTATACAGGCCGAAGTCATACACATAGGTCAGATGGCTGAGGCACAGTTAAGGATTAGGCATAGACTGGGTCGTTAGGCTAGCCGAGGTCAATATCGAGTATCAGATGACAAGCAGTACAGAGGGATGAGACTTTAATCAAAATGGAGGGCTTGCCGGGTCATACACAGAAAACAATCCCAATAACACAATATACAATATACAATACTAGACTAACTAGAGTACGTATATATCGGCAGTGTCTGCATATATACGTAGCTCTGTGGAACTTTAACTAGACTCAGTAGTAAAGCAAGGTCCAGCGCTCAGTGACCTGATAGCTATAACGGACACTGGACAACTGAGAAGCCAAGTCTTATATACTGGGGTAACGTGCAAGCACGCCCCCGAACCCCCAACCAATCAGAGGCTTCCCAAGTGTCAGCTGACCGCTGTGTCAGCTGACCAGCCTCACACTCGTTTCCTTACCCTATAAAGGCAGCTCTGAGCTGTGTGCGAGACTACGATCACCCACATCTACAGGGGGGCCGGGGATGCGACTGACCAAAGAGGAAGAGGAAACTTCCTCCAGCTGCTCCACGCTATCAGAACAGCCTCCAGAGAACACACCAGATAAGTTTGTTACACTTTGATTAAATTACAGGAGTGGACAGGACAGGCCAGCCTGCTTCAAGTCATCCCACAGATTTTCAATGAAATTCATGTCAGAGGACTTTGATGGTTATTCTATAACTTTCTACTTTTCCCTCTACATGAACCTCGTTGTAGGTTTTCCACCTGTGTTTTGGGTCATTGTCTTGTTCCAACCCCATTGTAATTGTACCTTGCGGCTGATGCATGAACATTATTCTGCAGAATAATCCACAACCCCACAGCATCAGGGAACCTCCGCCAAATTTCACAGTAGGTAGCAGGTGTTTTTTCTTGGAATGTGGTGTTTTTCTTCCATCATGCAAAGCAGTGTTACATATATAAAGTTATTTGGGTTGAAAAAAGACATATGTCCATCGAGTTCAACCACAAATAAAGTACAACACCAGCCTGCTCCCTCACATCTTCCTGTTGATCCAGAGGAAGCCAAAAAACCCTTACAAGGCATGGTCCAATTATCCCCAAGAGAGAAAAAAAATCCTTCCTGACTCCAGAAGGACGCCATACATTGTGATAAGGACATAATTTAAATGGTGTAATAACCGGGTCAAATGGGCAAATAAAAAATGTGGGTTTTAATTATGGTAGCATGTATTATTTTAAAGCTATAATGGCCATAAACTGTCAAATAATGATTTTCCCCCCCTTTTTTTTCTTAATATTCCCGTTAAAATGCATTTAGCGTAAAATAGTTCTTAGAAAAATGTACCACCCAAAAAAAGCCTTATTGGTGGCAGGAAAAAAAACAAGATATAGATAATTTCTTTGTGATTAGTAGTGATAAAGTAATTGGCAAATGAATGTAGGGTGAAAATTGCTCGGATGCATAAGGTGAAAAAAAACACTAAAGGCTGAACTGGTTAACTGCCTACTTTTTTCGCGATAGTGGTCCTTAAATGTTTTCACATGACATGCTGCAGCACAACACAATAGCACACTGGCTGACTGTGAGTCTGTAATAAACACACTGCTCACCCTCAGCCACTCCATTTCTCCTCAGTCAGGACAGTGGTGCCACCTCCTCCTTACTGCTGTGCAAGTCAAATGAAACACTGCTGCTCTCCTGCCTCCCCCTGTTAAGAACCGCAAGGCTGATCCTTGATTGGGTCAATCGAAAAGAGTCAGAAAATCTGTCTCGCTGTTGCTTTGCGCATAGATGCCCATATGTGGATTCGCAATCTATGAACCGGCTAGCCGAGAGGAGCGTCCTGACTCCAAAGAATTCACCACACATGTACAATTCAAATGCTTGCCACCACGTGCGAGTCAGCGCACGACTATAACTATATTAACACACTGAGAACACTGTAACTTAACTCTTAGCTGTATTCAGGGATCGGCGCCAGATCTGTCTATCTGTGACCGATTCAAGCATATGGGTTGTAGATGTAAAATACTATAGAACACCAGGTAACGCTTTTGGAGGAGTAAGTACGACTGTGTATGTTCAGGAACAGGTCATAACCGATTTTTAAATGTTTTAATAACAAAAATGCATTACACACATTTACATACACCAATTAACATATAAACACAAAGCTTAAAATAAAAGGTAAGAACGGTGAAAGATTTACTTAGCCAAATGCAGTCTGTGTGGGATATTTCCTGAATTGAAGTCCAGTTCAAATGCAGGCATTGAAATCAGAGTCCTTGAAACAAAGCATGCGTTCAGTCCTCGTTGGAACACATGCCTGGAGAAAGTTCTTTGTCGGTGGAATTTTGGAAGACAAAATGGTCGCTGAGGGACCAGACTTTTATAAAATCTGACTTGGTGGGCTGTCCTTTAGTAAAACATGGGCGTTTTTATCTCCTACGGAGCAGGATAGGCAGGGTTTTGTACAAGCACAGAAGGACACAATTTACTAATAACCTGCACCATTTCTGTCTGGATTGGCACACAGCGAATCCGAGGGCAGATTTGTAACCTGCCGCCGATGTTTGATCAAATGACACTAAATTTGGATAGGTTGTCATGTGTGGTCAACGAACGTTGAATAACTCGGTTTCCATAGCCACCAGAATGCTGTTAGTTAACCTAGTTATTATTTAAATTTTTAGAAACCGGAAAATATAATACCGTATATACTCGCATACAAGCCGAATTTTTGACCCCAAAAAAGTGCCCCAAAATTGGGGGTCTCGGCTTGTATGCGAGTCACCTACTTTGGCCATTTTTGTGTGGGACTGGAGCTGCGGTCCTGGAGTCCTGGATGGCAGGAGAGTGCCTGGGGCAGAGCGGGGTCTCCGGTATTATTGGAGGGCAGGATCGGATACCATCAAAGCGGGACAGGTGCTCCTCCACTACCAGCCACTCGCGGGTCCTGCTTTCCCTGCTGCACGGCGGTGGGCAGAATGTGATATGGATCCGGGCATCCGGCGGTGCAGGCAGTGACGTGACTGAAGTGACAGAACCCGAGCTGAAACACCAGCGCAACGATCGGGGATTCCCTCTTCCGTCCTGCACTTGCTGTCTAAAGACGCCACTAGATGGCGTCATCATCTATATGAGACACAGCAAGTGCAGGACGGAAGAGGGAATCCCCGATCGTTGCGCTGGTGTTTCAGCTCGGGTTCTGTCACTTCAGTCACGTCACTGCCTGCACCGCCGGATGCCCGGATCCATATCACATTCTGCCCACCGCCGTGCAGCAGGGAAAGCAGGACCCGCGAGTGGCTGGTAGTGGAGGAGCACCTGTCCCGCTTTGATGGTATCCGATCCTGCCCTCCAATAATACCGGAGACCCCGCTCTGCCGCCCACTGTAGGCACTCTCCTGCCACCCAGGACGTCAGGTTTCTTCAATTTATCCAGAATCCCCCGCAGCACAGGTACCAATATCTTATTGTAGATATATGTGACATGGGGGGAGCAGGAGGTTGCCTACTGGGTGCACATTTGGTTGTGGGAAAGGGGGCTGCCTAACATTTGTGTGCACTTTTGGCTGTGGCGAGGGGTGCTGAGTAACACCTATGTGCACTTTTGGCTGTGGCGAGGGGTGCTGAGTAACACCTATGTGCACTTTTGGCTGTGGCGAGGGGGCTGGGTAACACATGGGTGCACTTTTGGATGTGGCGAGGGGGGCTGAGTAACACCTCGGTGCACATTTGGTTGTGGGAAGGGGGCTGCCTAATACCTGGTGCACTTTTGGCTGTGGCGAGGGGGGCTGCCTAACACCTGGTGCACTTTTGGCTGTGGCGAGGGGGGCTGCCTAACACCTGGGTGCAAACTTGGCTGTGGGGAGGGGGCTGACTAACACCAGGGTGCACATTTGGCTATGGAGAGGGGGGCTGCCTGACATGTAGGTGCACATTTGGTTATGGAGAGGGGGCCACCTCATGCTGGGAGCACATGATGATATTTATACTGGGGGGGGGGGCTTATATGCGAGTCAATGACTTTTTCCTGATTTCTGAGGTAAAAGTTGGGGGGTCGGCTTATATGCGGGTCGGCTTATATGCGAGTATATACGGTAGTTTTCTCTCTGTGATAACCCCGTCTTGAGTCATTAATACATGAGCTGTTCATAGTGTCTAAATTCGGCATTTCGGAGGGAAGTTTTGAAAGGGAAGTTTCTTAACTGCCTTTGAGGACAAGCTCTGGTTACTAATGGAAGGGCCATTTGCTCTCACTTAGGTGTGAAGGAGCGTTGTGTGAAGCAGGGCCATTTCTTGCCCCGTTCAGCCGGTTCTGCTGAACAGGGCGCCGATGAGAGTGACAGATTGGAGGGCGCCAGGCCGTCCCTGTGGCCGCCGCCGCTGCTCCCCCCTCCCCTCCCTCCCTCCTGGCGCCTTACTACTCAGACCTCGATCAGGGGCTCCCTGTCACTCACTTCCTAAAGGGACTCCCTGTCACTCACTTCCTAAAGGGACTCCCTGTCACTCCCTGTCACTTACTTCCTAAAGGGACTCCCTGTCACTCACTGCTCAAACGGGCTCCCTGTCACTCACTTCCTAAAGGGACTCCCTGTCACTCACTTCCTAAAGGGACTCCTTGTCACTCACTTCCTAAAGGGACTCCCTGTCACTCACTTCCTAAAGGGACTCCCTGTCACTCACTTCCTAAAGGGGCTCCCTGTCACTCACTGCCTTAAGAGTCTCCCTGTCATTCACTGCCTAAAGGGACTCCCTGTCACTCACTTCCTAAAGGGACTCCCTGTCACTCACTTCCTAAAGGGACTACGTCACTCCCTGTCACTTACTTCCTAAAGGGACTCCCTGTCACTCACTTCCTAAAGGGACTCCCTGTCACTCACTGCCTAAAGGGGCTCCCTGTCACTCACTGCCTAAAGGGGCTCCCTGTCACTCACTTCCTAAAGGACTCCCTGTCACTCACTGCCTAAAGGGGCTCCCTGTCACTCACTTCCTAAAGGGACTCCCTGTCACTCACTTCCTAAAGGGACTCCCTGTCACTCCCTGTCACTCACTTCCTAAAGGGACTCCCTGTCACTCACTTCCTAAAGGGACTCCCTGTCACTCACTGCCTAAAGGGGCTCCCTGTCACTCACTTCCTAAAGGGACTCCCTGTCACTCACTTCCTAAAGGGACTCCCTGTCACTCACTTTCTAAAGGGGCTCCCTGTCACTCACTGCCTAAAGAGTCTCCCTGTCACTCACTGCCTAAAGGGACTCCCTGTCACTCATTTCCTAAAGGGACTCCCTGTCACTCACTTCCTAAAGGGACTCCCTGTCACTCACTACCTAAAGGGTCTCCCTGTCACTCACTGCTCAAACTGGCTCCCTGCCACTCACTTCCTAAAGGGACTCCCTGTCACTCACTTCCTAAAGGGACTCCCTGTCACTCACTTCCTAAAGGGACTCCCTGTCACTCACTTCCTAAAGGGACTCCCTGTCACTCACTAGCTAAAGGCTCCCTGTCACTCACTGCCTAAAGGGGCTCCCTGTCACTCACTTCCTAAAGGGACTCCCTGTCACTCACTTCCTAATGGGACTCCCTGTCACTCACTTCCTAAAGGGACTCCCTGTCACTCACTGCCTAAAGGGGCTCCCTGTCACTCACTTCCTAAAGGGACTCCCTGTCACTCACTTCCTAAAGGGGCTCCCTGTCACTCACTTCCTAAAGGGACTCCCTGTCACTCACTGCCTAAAGGGGCTCCCTGTCACTCACTGCCTAAAGGGGCTCCCTGTCACTCACTGCCTAAGGGCCGGTTCACACGGACGCTTGGCGGCGTCTACCGTCAAGCGTTCGGGACCCATCGGCTAAACTCTCCCATTCAAGTGAATAGGAGCGTTTAGCATTGCGCGGTTACCGTCGATTACCGTCGATTGCATAAACGCGGCGTTCTGATCCCGATTTAACGCATCGTTTCGGCCGTCCCTAGAAGCCGCATGCAACGTCCAGGGACGGCTAGCTGGCGCGGCTTCATGTCCCCCTGCAGGGACGAGAAACGCCGATCGCGACGATCTCTGTACCGCCGCCACCGAACGGGACGTCACAGGACGACGCGACTTCCTGGCCGCCTCAACGCCGCCTGCCGTCCGTGTGAACCGGCCCTAAAGGGGCTCCCTGTCACTCACTGCCTAAAGGGGCTCCCTGTCACTCACTGCCTAAAGGGGGTCCAGGCTCGCTACATGTACTGGGGACACTGGCTGTTTGTCATTATGTGCATTTACTGGTGAAAAGCAGTCTCTTATTATGTGCATTTACTGGTGAAAAGCGGTCTCTTATGTGCATTTACTGGTGAAAAGCGGTCTCTTATTATGTACATTTACTGGTGAAAAGCTGTCTCTTATTATGTG
Organism: Hyperolius riggenbachi; assembly: GCF_040937935.1. NCBI lineage: Eukaryota > Metazoa > Chordata > Amphibia > Anura > Hyperoliidae > Hyperolius > Hyperolius riggenbachi. Next base: position 329,901,851 of record NC_090651.1, on the reverse strand, counting down.
CATTTACTGGTGAAAAGCGGTCTCTTATTATGTGCATTTACTGGTGAAAAGCGGTCTCTTATTATGTGCATTTACTGGTGAAAAGCTGTCTGTCATTACGTGCATTTACTGGTGAAACGCTTTCTCTTATGTGCATCTAGTGGGGAAATTTTGTCAGTAAAAATAATCTTTTGTCAGTAAATTTTTAGGTATTTGTCGGTAAAAAAATAACGTGAAAGGTTGGCAACACTGGCAGGCTGCGCAGCACAACGGGAAAGATACAGGCAGCCCACCTCACACTTGGGCTTGGCGGGGGGAGGAGCTGATGACAGCGAGCGAGAGTAGGGTAGCGAAAGGCAGCCATAAATACGCAGGGTGTGACTGTGTCACACTCGCAGAACCTCTCAGCCTGCGTCAGTCCAGAGACTAGCAGACTCGCAGGCAGCCAAAGCCAGCCAGGAGCAAGCCAATGGAAGAGGGGTAGGAATGGGGTATCACATGCATGCGTAAAGAGGTGGAAGGTGTGGGTGTGATTAGGCAGGACATGGGTGTGGTTATGTGGTTGGGCGTGGTTAATTTAACCACTCCCATAGGCGCCAGAGAAAATTTTTTGACTCTCGAACTGGGTGAAATTGAGCCTAGAAACTGCCCTGGTGTGAAGTGGGTGGGGAATTCTGTTCACATTCAGTGTGGGTGATGGGGAAGCAAAAGAAGAGAAAAAAAAGTGAACTTCTTGTATGTTTAAAATGAGAATGACAGTAACGGTGCTGGACCATACGAAAATCGTTGGCAATTATACACGACTTTACCTAGTGTTCATCACCCCCCCTCCTCACTTACTGTCAGACTCCTCACACAGCACAACAAGCTGCTTTTATCCAATGATAACCACTTCACCTTGCTCTCCTATCGCTTCTCCTCCTACTCTGACTGCATGCTCCTAGTGTAAAGACAGAGTGCAAACATGCTGCCCCTGTAATCTCTCTGCATCTGATGCAGATGTTTCACTTTGCTTCATGAGAGAACCAACCCTGTCTCCTGTATCAACTGGGATATGTGCAGGTTCAGGATGGTGTTTTTTTTTTGTTTTTTTTTAGTTGTATTTTTTTTCTGATTGGACTTGATGGAAAAATGTATTTTTTTAACCAAAATAACTATGTAACTAGGAAGTCTGGGTGAAAATTTTATTGCTCAGGGCAATCTTTTTCTGCTATGTAAGCTCCCAAATGGAACTTTGTCATGTTCATTGAAATTGATTGTTGTATTATTTGTTTCTGCCACAAATCATTGCTTAACTGATGTACAACTTCCTGCATGGATATAATTTGTACACGACTGTTATAGCTGTTTTACTTCATTTTTGAATATTTCTGTTTTTGAAAAATAGGTATTACTTTTACAAGACTTTGTTTTTTTCTAAATTAACTTCCTTATATTACATGTCACGCTGTATAACAACAGTATTTTTGTAGCAAACAGATTACATTAACAGATAATACTATGCAGTATGCATCATGACAAAATTAGACAAATGCATAGAGTTGTTGACCCATAACAGAGATAGGAAATCGATACTTAGTTGAGCCTCATTTTGCAGACATAACAGGCGCTAGATGCCGCTTGTAGCCTTTGTGTAACGCTGTCTGTTATGCAGGCTATGAAGTGTACACTGAATATACGATAATCAAGGTCAGATCGTCAACTGAGGTCATACACGTGAAGTCAGAGATATGCGGTACACAGGGACTGAGGCAGAGCAAGGTCAATAACAGACTAGCATCATACACTGGTAATCAGATGGCTAAAGTACAGTAGGCTAAGACAGGTGCAAAAACGTTATACAGGCCGAAGTCATACACATAGGTCAGATGGCTGAGGCACAGTTAAGGATTAGGCATAGACTGGCTCATTAGGCTAGCCGAGGTCAATATCGAGTATCAGATGACAAGCAGTACAGAGGGATGAGACTTTAATCAAAATGGAGGGCTTGCCGGGTCATACACAGAAAACAATCCCAATAACACAATATACAATATACAATACTAGACTAACTAGAGTACGTATATATCGGCAGTGTCTGCATATATACGTAGCTCTGTGGAACTTTAACTAGACTCAGTAGTAAAGCAAGGTCCAGCGCTCAGTGACCTGATAGCTATAACGGACACTGGACAACTGAGAAGCCAAGTCTTATATACTGGGGTAACGTGCAAGCATGCCCCCGAACTCCCAACCAATCAGAGGCTTCCCAAGTGTCAGCTGACCGCTGTGTCAGCTGACCAGCCTCACACTCGTTTCCTTACCCTATAAAGGCAGCTCTGAGCTGTGTGCGTCCTTCTAGAGAGACTACGATCACCCACATCTACAGGGGGGCCGGGGATGCGACTGACCAAAGAGGAAGAGGAAACTTCCTCCAGCTGCTCCACGCTATCAGAACAGCCTCCAGAGACCACACCAGATAAGTTTGTTACACTTTGATTAAATCTCAGGAGTGGACAGGACAGGCCAGCCTGCTTCAAGTCATCCCACAGATTTTCAATGAAATTCATATCAGAGGACTTTGATGGTTATTCTATAACTTTCTACTTTTCCCCCTACATGAACCTCGTTGTAGGTTTCCACCTGTGTTTTGGGTCATTGTCTTGTTCCAACCCCATTGTAATTGTACCTTGCGGCTGATGCATGAACATTATTCTGCAGAATAATCCACAACCCCACAGCATCAGGGAATCTCCGCCAAATTTCACAGTAGGTAGCAGGTGTTTTTTCTTGGAATGTGGTGTTCTTCTTCCATCATGCAAAGCAGTGTTACATATATATAGTTATTTGGGTTGAAAAAAGACATATGTCCATCGAGTTCAACCACAAATAAAGTACAACTCCAGCCTGCTCCCTCACATCTTCCTGTTGATCCAGAGGAAGCCAAAAAACCCTTACAAGGCATGGTCCAATTATCCCCAAAAGAGAAAAAAAATCCTTCCTGACTCCAGAAGGCAATCAGATAAAATACCTGGATCAACACCATTGGACATTATCTAGTAATTATAGCCATGGATGTCTTTCAGGAATGCACTAGGGAGGGAGCCGCCTTGTGCCTACAGTGGCTTAAGGTAAATCCGGCCATGCAACAACCGATATCCAAGCACAACCCCTCCATAGCAACAGAACACACGTTTCTTGAATGGTCGCCTAAAGGATCGTTTCCCATTCCCAGATGGGTGACAAATTTTGTTTGTGTGTACTTAGCTTTACTTGAGTGTCTGCCTAGAAGCACTACAGCAAACTGTACATTGTGAATATGTCTGCCTAATATAATAGTCTTATACTGTCTAAAGAGAAGGGATTATGCAAACATTAAAATATTTATTATTGATTAGATTTGTGCACATTCCCTCTTGTTTACATCCTTTCAGAGGTTTAACTGCAAACTATGGGCTCCTATGGCACAATATTTATGTAGCCTCCACAAATGAGGAGCAATGATATAATTTCTCTCCCATCTACCCCTGGACATAGATCAATGGATGAATGGGCAAGCCATAACCATATGTTCCGTCTCACAGTGAATCACAGTTACACAAATTGAAAGGCCTGATATTTCACCGAATGATTGCTGGTAATAGTGAAGGGTGGTAACTGTGGCAAATGCCAATGGGAAGCATGGAATGGACATCTGCAGGATAATCATTTGCTCCCAGGATGCACTGCAAGGCCCATGTGCCAATAACAAGAGATCCCATTTTGGCAAGCCCACAAATGCACTATTAGGGGACTTTTTATTGACCAGGCTAAAATTAGTGCAGTAAAAAAGGAAGAAAGAAATGTTCTAATTGAGGAAGTGAGAACTCTCAAGATCCTTCACAAACAGAATCTAACCCCAGAGAAATTGGCTAGGTTGGTAGAAGCGAGATCTAAACTATATAAGTACAGGGATGCTCATCCGGGTAACCCGGATATCCGACCGCTTTTACGCTATCCGGCCGGATCCGGATTCCAGATAGTTGGGCCCAAATCCAGATTGCTATCTGTGGATAGTTTGACGCATGACCCGGATATCCGTGGATATCTGACCATTGAATACTGTAACTAAGGAGATGACGTCCTGGAGCCAGAGGGCTCCCAGCAGAAGCCCTAGCAACCAATCATAGAAAGGAACCCTGACCAGCCCCACCTGACCTCATTGAACCAATCAGAGGGCTCCCAGCCTAAACCCTTGCACCCAATCACAGAAAGCAGCCCTGGCCCCTGGCCAACCCCCTGTATAATAAGGAGGGCTGCCATGATTAAACATATCGTCCCTTGCTTGCTGAATGCACACTGAGAGACATGCTCCAGTGCTGGTGTGGCCTAGCAAGGGGGCTATGTACACAGTTACAGGGATGCTCAAATCCGACCCGGGAGACATCCGGATAGTTGCTATCCGGATATCTCCCAGGAAAGCTGTGCGGGGGGGTTGTTAATTTTACCTGAATGACGTCTGCTTCTGCCGTCCGTACGCGTTGCCTCCCTCGATGCATTCCAAGCGCCACATCCGCCGTTCATGTGACTACAAACACTTCCTCGTTCCGGGTTGAGGGAGGAAGTGTTTGTAGTCACATGACCGGCGGATGCGGCGCTTGGAACGCATCGTAGGAGGCAACGCGTACGGACGGCAGAAGACGTCATTTAGGTAAGATTGACCCCCCCCCCCCGCACTTGGCAAGTGTCACGGGACACTTGCCAAGTGCCACGTGCTAAGTGCCAATTGCCATGTCCGGCATGCTCCTGGCACACGTTACACCTGCTGCTGCTGCTGCATTGCCCTGCTCCTGCTGCCACCGCCAGGCCAGGGTGCCACAGGCCACTGATACCACCTATATTTAACCCAAAACACAATTGCTGCATAATTTTTTGGAGGTGTCTTGGCTGAAAACTCATGTCCCAGTTGTGTGGCTGGACTTTGGACACAATGCGGGCTGCACGACCGATGTCTGGAACCTAGGCCTAATGTTAATTGTCAGCCATTTTTTTTGTATTTTTTTTTTGTGATTTTAAAGCGGACCCAAACCAAACATTTTTTTAATTCAAAATATTTAGTTGCACCACTCTGACGCATACAAATATAAATAAACACTCCTTCAAGCCTATGAGCATTTCAGTGCATGCTTTTCACCCTTCTCTTTTCATAACTAGGGTTATAAAGGTGGCAGCCATTAGCAATTTCTCCTTTGCTGGACACCATCTACTCCACCAGTTTGCCGGATTATTTGCCGGCAATATGAAAGGAAGGGAGGGGTTTCTCCAAAAAATTTAAAATATTTTATATTTGTCATCATGCAGCTGAAAAAAGACTGCTATTTATTATTATAATTTAGAAAATAGATTTTATTTATGAAATCTTGTATTTTTAGTTTGGGTCCACTTTAAGTCCCCACATCATCAATTAGTGTTCCCCTTTAAAAATAATGATGTTACATGCCTCATTTACCCTTAAAAACGTTTTTTAAAGCAATTTTAAAGGCCACTTCCGTTTTTTCTATCCAGATATCCAAATAGGTTGGATATCTGCGGATAATCCGTCCGGATATCCGCGTTCACGCGGATATCTGAAAGGCCAGATTCGCATATGCGAACTGGATCCGGATATCTAGGTATCCGGATCCGGATCAATTCGGATTTTAAAAAGCACTATGCGAGCATCCCTGTAAGTATAAGAAGTTACTGGAGATAAAGTTTAGAGATAACGTTTAAAAGGGAATTTGCGCTTCGTACAGGTATCTTCTATGAGGTAGGGAATAATAAATCCAGGCAAGTACCTTGGGAGGGCATTATGTAATAGACAAATACATTCTATTATTAACCACTTTGCCGCCCGGGTACAGTATATCTACGCTCCTTTGGACTTCACTTCCCCGCCCGGAGCGTATATATATGCACCCCCCGCCGCTACAGTCGCTGCCGCCGCTGTCCGTGCTCCCGCTCGCACGTGCGCGTACTTTTGCGATCGTGCACGACGCCGCCCGCTCGCCTGGAGATCAATGAACGGGAAAATCCATTCCCGTTCGTTGATCTCTGCCCCCGCAATGATCGGCATGCTTCTATGAGAAGCACCGCGATCATTGTGAAAAAACTCAGTTTCCCAGCCTCCCTTCCTGCAAGCGTCCGACGCCTAAAAAAAAAAAAATGTGGCCATCTTGTGGCCAAAAAGTAATACTACACCCAAACATTTTTTTCACATACAAATACAAATTGTTACCAATATTTTATTTGAAATATTAAAATAAATAAAAAAAAAATTACAATAAAAAAAAAAAACCTTAAATAGTTACCTTAGGGATTGAAATCTTTAAATATTTATATCAAGAGGGTATAACACTGTTACTTTATAAATTATGGGCTTGTAATTAGGGATAGACACAAAACTGAAAAAAAATGCACCTTTATTTGCAAATAAAATATTGGCACCAAACATTGTGATAGGGACATAATTTAAATGGTGTAATAACTGGGACAAATGGGCATATAAGTTACATGGATTTTAATTATAGTAGCATGCATTATTTAAAAACTATAATGGCGGAAAACTGAAAAATAATCTTTTTTTCCCAAATGTTTTCCTATTTTTCCATTAAAACACATTTAGAATAAAATAATTCTTGGCATAGTGTCCCACCTAAAGAAAGCCTAATTGGTGGTGAAAAAAACAAGATATAGTTCATTTTATTGTGATAAGTAATGATAAAGTTATAGGCGAATTAATGTAAGGAGCGCTGAAAGGAGAAAATTGCTCGGGGGCTGAAGGGGTAAAACCCCTCAGTTGTGAAGTGGTTAAAGGATACCCAAGGTGACGTGACATGATGAGATAGACAATTACAGTGCCAAGCACTCAAATAACTATGCTGTTCCTTTTTTCTTTCTCTGCCTGAAAGAGTTAAAAATCAGGTATGCAAGTGACAATTTCTGTCCGGGTCGGGACCAGGTCGGGCTGTAACTTAACCCTTACTGATAAGGAATTGCATCTATATAACACTTTCCTGGCTGTAAATGGCATTTTTTTAAATAAAAATTTTATTTTATTTTCAACTGGCTGATGACCCAGTGTTGCCCAGGTATGTATTTGGCTGTATCGGCTCCGCCCACTTTTTCTAACCCTAACACACAAACACTCAATGACCAAGTTTGCGAGCTTTGGCATCAATAATTTGTATATTCCCATAGAAATTAAATATAGCAGGTTTGAGGCATCTGCTATTAACAGTGTAAACCGGCAGCAATTTAAATATTCCCCTTGAAAATCAACAGGTGAATTTTAATTGGCAATAATAGGTTCCACCCACCTGAATATTAATCTCAGTCACCCAGTGACCATCTGTGCAAAGTTTGAGAACCCTGCCATTAACAGTGTAAGAAGGCCTGCAGTTTATATTTTCCCAGTGAAATTTGTTTTTGGCTCTCCCCACTTTTTGTAACTTGGACACACAGTCACTCAATGACCAAGTTTGTGAGCTTTCGGGTCCTTGGCATCAATAAACAAAAAGTCTAATTGGCTACTTGTGGCTCTGTCCCCTTTTCTGAATTTGAACCCCAGCCAACTGTACCAGGTTTGAGGCTTGTGACATTAACAGTGCAAGAATGGCAGCAATTTTAATATTCCTCTTGAAAATCAACAGGTGAATATTGATTGGCTTGTTTAGGCTCCACCCACTTTTCCTGAATATTAATCCCAGTCACCAACTGTGAAAAGTTTGAGAACCCTGCCATTAACAGTGAAGAAGGGCTGCAGTTTATATTTTCCGAGGGAAATCTGTTTTTGATGCCATCCAGTTTTTGTAACCTTGACACACAGTCACTCAATGACCAAGTTTGTGAGCTTTCGAGTTCATGGCATCAAAATTGTGTGAATGGAAGCAGTTTATCCAGCAAAGAAATCTCATTGGCTGTTTGTGGCTCCACCCCTTTAGTGAATTTGAATCCCAGTCACTTAATGACTGACTGTAGCAGATTTGAGGCCTCTGCCATTAACAGTAAGAATGGCAGCAGTTTCAATATTCCCCATGAAAATCAATAGGTGAATTTTGATTGGCTATTGTAGGCTCCACCTACTTTTCTGAATATTAACCTCCTTGCCGTTTATCCCGAGCTCAGCTCGGGGTAACCTGCGCAGGAGGATTTCTCAGGCCCCGCTGGGCCGATTTGCATAATTTTTTTTTGTTACAAGCAGCTAGCACTTTGCTAGCTGCTTGTAACTTCCGATCGCCGCCGCTCGCCGCAATCCGCCGCGCCAAGCCACCTCCCCCCCCCAGACCCCTGCGCAGCCTGGCCAATCAGCGCTGAGGGGTGGATCGGGATTCCCTATGACGTCCCGACGTCGATGACATCATCCCGCCCCGTCGCCATGGAGACCGGGGAAGCCCAGCAGGAAATCCCGTTCTGAACGGGATTTCCTGCTTACTCCGATCGCCGGAAGCGATCGGAGTGGCTGCAGAGCTGCCGCTGCTCAGCGGCTATCATTTAAAAAAAAAAAAAAAAAAGTGCTGCGCTGCCTCCTTGCCGGGGGAATTAGACCGGCAAGGAGGTTAATCCCAGTTACCTAGTGACACACTGTGTCAAGTTTGAGAACCCTGCCATTAACAGTGTAAGAATGGCTGCAGTTTATATTTTCCCATGTAAAAAGTTGGTTATTTTTGGCTGTTTCTAACCTTGACATACAGTCACTCAATGACCAAGTTTATGAGCTTTGGAGTCCTTGGCATCAATAAATTGAAATTTTCCATTGAAATTAAACAAACATGATTGGCTGTTGGTGGCCCGCCCCCTTTTCAGAATCTAAACTCCAGTCTCCGAGTGACTGACTGTACCAGATTTGAGGCATCTGCCATTAACAGTGTAAAAATGGCAGCAATGTAAATATACCCCTTGAAAATCAATAGGTGAATTTTGATTGGCTGTTGTAGGCTTCACCCATTTTCTAAATATTAATCCCAGTCACCCAGTGGCCACCTGTGTCGACACTTTGGGAACCCTGCCATTAACTTTGTAAGAATGGTTGCAGTTTATAATTTTCCCATGTAAGAAATGTAGTTGTTGGCGCTGCCCACTTTCTAACCTTGACATAGTCACTCAATTACCACGTTTATGAGTTTTTGGGTCCTTGGTATCAATAATTTGTAGATTACCATTGAAATATAACAAATCTGATTGGCTGTTTGTGGCTTTGCCCCCTTTATGAATTTGAACCCCAGTCACCAACTGTACCCGGTTTGAGGCATCTGCTATTAACAGTGTAAGAATGGCATCAATTTAAATATTCCCCATTGAAAATCAACAGTTGAATTTTGATTGGCTGTTGTAGGCTCCACCCATTTTCCTGAATATTAATCCCAGTCACCAACTGTGCAAAGTTTGAGAACCCTGCCAATAACAGTGTAAGCATGGCTGCAGTTTATATTTCACCAGGGAATTTTGTTTTTGGCTCCGCCCACTTTCTGTAACCTTGACACACAGTCACTCAATGACCAAGTTTGTGTGCTTTCAGGTTCCTGGCATCAAAAATGTGTGAATGGTCCCGCCCCTTTAGTGAATTTGAACCCCAGTCACCCAATGGCTGACTGTAGCAAGTATTAAGCCTCTGCCATAAACAGTGTAAGAATGGCAATTTAAATATTACCCTTGAAAATAGGTAAATTTTGATTGGCTGTTGTAGGCTCCACCGACTTTCTTGAATCCTAATCTCATTCACCCAGTGAGCAGGTGTGGCAAGTTTGAGAAGCCTGCGATAAACAGTCTAAGAATGGCTGCAGTTTACATTTTCCCATTAAAAGTTAATGGCTGAAATTTGATTGGCTGTTTTATGCCCTGCCCACTTTTCCTGGATTTGTAACCTCGGTCACCAAGTGACCAATTGTGCCAAGTGTGGGGACTCTGACTTGATTACTGTGAGAACGGCAGCCTTGTACATTTTTTCCATTGACATGAATGGGTGAAATCTGATTAGCTGTCAATATAGGCTTCTGCATCACTTAAGCCCAATCTACACAATACGATTCTTTGTGCGAAGCGATTACGATTTTATTTACGATCCGATTAAATCCAACATGTCCGATCAGGATTCGATTCAATTCCATTTGACATTGCAAAACAATGGCAAATCGAATCCTGATCGGACATGTTGGATTTAATCGGATCGTAATCGAATAGCATAAAGAATCGTATCATGTAGATGAGGCTTAAGAGAACCAAATGTGCAATGTCTGGGATAGAGGCAGATTTCCCACCCATTTACTGTAAATGGCTCCTGAGAGTAGGAAAAAGATAAAAAGGTTGAATATAGCCGTACTTTGAGCCTTTCTGGAATATGCCTTTTCGCCAGATTTCAAGGTAAACCTCACAGAATCCGAGATCTTGAATGTCACTGCAGTGGCGTACCTAGGGCATTTGACACCCGGTGCTGGGTATTAAAAAGACACCCCCCCCCCCCCCATTAAAAAAAAAAAAAAAAACAGCAAATGTGGCATGCTAAACGTGACACGGCGGGTAATGCCAGGTGTAGGCTCGCTCCCCCCCCTAAAGTTGTCCTTAGTATAGTATAGTGGCACCAGTATAGCTAACAAAAAATGGGTGCGGTTATAACATGCGGCGCGCATTGCGCGCCGCGGCGAAAAATGGGCGTGGCCATGACCGGATGAGGGCAGAGCTAACTAATTTAAAGTGAACCCGGGATAAGAGTGATATGGAGGCTGCCATATTCATTTTCTTTTAAACAATAGGCAGCCCTGCTGATCTATTTGGCTGCAGTAGTGAACTGAATTACACCAGAAACAAGCATGCAGCTAATCTTGTCAGTTCTGACAATATTGTCAGAAGCCCCTGACCTGCTGCTTGCTTATTCAGGGTCTATGGTTTAACCTTCCTGGCGGTAAGCCCGAACTGAGTTCGGGCTATGCCGCCGGAAGGCACCGCTCAGGCCCCGCTGGGCCGATTTGCATAATTTTTTTTTTGCTGCACGCAGCTAGCACTTTGCTAGCTGCGTGCAGTGCCCGATCGCCGCCGCTACCCGCCGATCCGCCGCAATTGCTCTCGCCACGGCCGCCCCCCCCCCCCCAGACCCCGTGCGCTGCCTGGCCAATCAGTGCCAGGCAGCGCTATGGGTCAGATCGGAGTCCCCTCTGACGTCACGACGTCGATGACGTCGGTGACGTCATCCCGCCCGTCGCCATGGCGACGGGGGAAGCCCTCCAGGAGATCCCGTTCTTTCAACGGGATCTCCGGATCTCCGATCGCCGGCGGCGATCAGAGGGGCTGGGGGGATGCCGCTGAGCAGCGGCTATCATGTAGCGAGACTTTGTCTCGCTACATGAAAAAAAAAAAAAAAATTTAAAAAAAAAGATTTGCTGCCCCCTGGCGATTTTTTTGCAAACCGCCAGGAGGGTTAAAGAATTAGATGCAGAGGACCAGCACAGCAGCCAGGCAGCTGGTATTGCTTAAAAGGAGATAAATATTGCAGCCCAATATTATTCTCACCTCGGGTTCCCCTTAAAAGTGCAACACAAAGACAGTGGGCCTTTCCCCAGAAAATTCACATAATTGTTCAGGTTTTCTCAAGAAAATACACGTAATGTGAACAGATTTGACCAGAAAATAGTTCAATCATGTCGGCAGATTTGCCCAAAAAACACGTTCAATCATGTCGGCAGATTTGCCCAAAAAACACGTTCAATCATGTCGGCAGATTTGCCCAGAAAATACATGCAATCATGTCGGCAGATTTGCCCAGAAAATACATGCAATCATGTCGGCAGATTTGCCCAGAAAATACATGCAATCATGTCGGCAGATTTGCCCAGAAAATACATGCAATCATGTCGGCAGATTTGCCCAGAAAATACATGCAATCATGTCGGCAGATTTGCCCAGAAAATATATGCAATCATGTCGGCAGATTTGCCCAAAAAACACGTTCAATCATGTCGGCAGATTTGCCCAAAAAACACGTTCAATCATGTCGGCAGATTTGCCCAGAAAATACATGTAATCATGTCGGCAGATTTGCCCAGAAAATACATGCAATCATGTCGGCAGATTTGCCCAGAAAATACATGCAATCATGTCGGCAGATTTGCCCAGAAAATACATGCAATCATGTCGGCAGATTTGCCCAGAAAATACATGCAATCATGTCGGCAGATTTGCCCAGAAAATACATGCAATCATGTCGGCAGATTTGCCCAGAAAATACATGCAATCATGTCGGCAGATTTGCCCAGAAAATATATGCAATCATGTGGCAACCTGGCCAGAAAACACTTCAATCATGTAGCAGACCTGGCCAGAACAGTCGATACACCTGCTAATATAAATTAAATAAAAATTTACTCACCTGAAGCAGCAGCAGACCTCCTGTCCCGGCCTCCGTCCGGCGCGCAGCTCTCACGATCCTCTGCAGCCAGCAACTGAAACTCCCGCGGTGAGAGCAGGGCTACGGGAAAATGGCGCCCGAAGCCCTGCATTGCAGACTCAGTCTCCAGAGCAGGGCTTCGGACGCCATTTTACTGTAGCCCTGCTCTGCCGCTGTTGGAGCTGCGGGCTGCTGCTGTCAGTGAACTGACACAGCGTCTATTAGACGCCGAAAATCAGTTCACGCTGGGGGTGCTTGGACAATATTAGGGGGTGCTTCAGCACCCAAACCACCCCCCTGGCACCGCCACTGCCCCAGTATAGCTAGTATAGTTGCCCCAGTATAGCATAGTGGCCCCAGTATAGTTTAGTGTAGCATAGTGGCCCCAGTGTAGCATAGTGGTCCCAGTGTAGCATAGGTGCCCCCAGTGTAGCATAGTGGCCCCCAGTGTAGCATAGTGGCCCCCAGTGTAGCATAGTGGCCGCCAGTGTAGCATAGTGGCCGCCAGTGTAGCATAGTGGCCGCCAGTGTAGCATAGTGGCCCCCAGTGTAGCATAGTGGCCCCCAGTGTAGCATAGTGGCCCCCAGTGTAGCATAGGTGCCCCCAGTGTAGCATAGTGGCCCCCAGTGTAGCATAGTGGCCCCCAGTGTAGCATGGTGGCCCCCAGTGTAGCATGGTGGCCCCCAGTGTAGCATGGTGGCCCCCAGTGTAGCATAGTGGCCCCCAGTGTAGCATAGTGGCCGCCAGTGTAGCATAGGTGCCCCCAGTGTAGCATAGTGGCCCCCAGTGTAGCATAGTGGCCCCCAGTGTAGCATAGTGGCCCCCAGTGTAGCATAGGTGCCCCCAGTGTAGCATAGTGGCCCCTGGTATGAGGGAAGCTTGGAAGGTGGGGTGGCGGGGTCCCCTCCTTCCGGCGCTTCCCCCTCCTAATTAGCAGCAGCCAGCAGCTTAGCGAAGCGGGCGGGGAGGACTTACTCACCTGCTCCAGGCGATGGCGCATAACGTCATCCTCACGTGACGCTGGTCTCTCTGTCGCTCACTGTGCTTCCGCAAATCAGGAAGCACAGTGGGCGGTGGAGAAGGTGGAGACCAGCGTCAGGTGACGATGACGCTATTTGCCATCGCCTGGAACGCAGGAAGTAGGTGAGTAAGTCTTCTCCGCCCGCTCCTGCCCGCTCATCAAGCTGCTGCTAATTAGGAGGGTGAAGCGCCAGAAGGAGGGGACCCAGGTGAGGGAGGTGGGGGGTCCGGCCCCCCTCCCCGCCGCTTTCCCCGCCACCCCTCCTTTCCGGGTTGCTTTCCCCCTCCTGTCCGGCCGGCACAGGCCTCTGTGGGGGCCTTGATGACACCCCCTGGGGCGCCCGACACCCGGTGCGGGGCGCCCCATGCCGCCCTATGGTAGGAACGCCACTGTGTCACTGTACCATTGGAAACGGAAGAGGTGCTGAGAAAGTAATTGCCCTTCACATGGTGTGGAGGAGCCATTACTTATTTAGGGATACGGATCCCTAGGGATCTATCCATCTTTTTCCTTGAATTTTGATGATGTCATGGTCTGGATGAATTGTTGTCGGCCGGCCTTTGATCTGAGCAACCGGAGCGGTCGCTCAGGGCGCCGGCTTCCAAGGGCTCATGTGCAGGGCTTTCTATTCCCCTCACTCACGGCTCCCTCTGATCTCCGGCACATACTGTCAGCCCTGTTAGTTCAGCCATGGGCGACCCGGCAGCAGTGATGACAGAGAGATCCCAGTGCTAATTTCCTGAATGAGCACTTCCTGTATTTGAAGTATACAGCGCGGCTTCACTCGCTCTCATCAATGCTGCTGGGCCACCCACCGCTGAACTACAGGGCTGGCAGTCTGAGTGCCGGGGATGGAGGGAGCCACGTGTGAGGGGAACTTGTTTTAATGCAGCCCACAGGGCTGTGTATGCAGGAGCACGTCGCCCCAGCTCCCCCAGAGTGCCCAGTCTCTCTCCCCCCTCCATCCATCCCTGTGTCTCTCTCTCCATCAATATCTGTGTCCCTCTCTCCATCCATCCCTATCCTGCATCCTCTCTCTCTATCCAACCCTATCCTGGGGCAGATCAGTGAGTAATGGCGCACAGCTCCTATGCATAAAAATGGCGCCGCATTAAAAAGATACCCTTATCGCCATTTATCATTAGTACTGCATAATAATGGCGCACAGGGAAAAAAGAAAAATGGCACACAGTAATGTTATCTATCAATAGCGCCCTACATAAGCCAAACTGCAGACGTTATTTAACTGCAAAACGGTGAATGGATTTAATGTGACACTGTCAAGGTTAGGCATCACCAGGGGGGTGGTTAGGGGTTAGGGATGGGTACAGAGAGGGTTCTGTGTGTTCACACTAAATAACGATAAGGCTTTAACGTTAAATACCGTGACAAACGGATTAGCGGCAACACTGTGCGCCATTCGCAGATGACACACACACACACACACACACACACGGATTACAATATAAAAAATAATGTTTATTTCTTAATATAATATATCCCCACCCTGCTTTTCACATTTTTATGTACAGGTCAGTTTCTTAGTCATCTACAGTATATTGCACATATACAGCTCATTGTTCCCAATGCTAATAGATACGTACTAAATAGTGCAAACCAAAGTGAAGTACTGTACAGATGTCATCAGGGTTTAACGATCAGATCGATCAAGACGAGGATCAATATTTGTGAGTTCATTTACTAAAATTATATTACAGTCACAGGTTTTTCTTCCATGGTTGGGATTTTTATCCAGTTTTCCTGGTCAGAATGCCAGCCAGTGGCGGCGAATTACAGAATACAGCTTCCTGGATAAGTAACCCTTAGAGTTGTGATGTTTTACAATGCAGACCTGTGAAAAGAGAAAGAATATATGATTGGTTGCTTTGATGATTCCCTTTCAAATGAAGGCACAATATGCAGAATATCAGTAAATTTATAGATATTCTACTACAGTCATTGTAAAATATCAGTAATATTTCACTATGACCTAACCTTTCCCTGGTGTGCAACTAACCCCATTGCCCCTCTCCCCAGAGGGCACCTAGCCTTAACTTCTTTACACTCCCCCTTCTCTACAAGCTTCGCTTCCCCACCCAAACTTTTTTTCCTCTTTCTTACAGATACACCAACTGTTCATGGCTAATGTTCACTTCCTGCTCCAGGAATCATCAGCATCCATATAAAAGACAACTAGGGGGGTGGGGGATGAGGGATGAGGGATAAGAAACACCCCACATAACCTAAAAAACGTGGACATTTCTCAAATTATTATTAATTTTTTTTTTTTTTAATTGTAAGAATTAGGCCTGGTTCACACTTGCGTTGTCAAACGGATTTATGAAACCAGATCTGATCACTGGTCAATAAGATCAGTTTCCAGCCAATACCACAATAAACCCCATCCGGGAATGGAACATTTTTTAGCTCTAAGGGCTCGTTTCCACTATTGCGTTGCGAAATCGCTGCGGCAAAATTCGCATGCAGATGCGAATTTTGCATGCGTGTGCATGCGAATTTTCGTGCGAATTCGCATGCGAATTCGCACGGATGATGTTGCATGCGAATTTAACCATGGCAATGCCGGTGTGCTTTTCCATTGATTTCATGCGAATTCGCATGAAAATTCGCATACCAAAACAGCATGCGAATTTCCTATTAAATACATTAGCGGCGATTCGCATGCGTTCCACTCTCAGGCGAATTCGTTGGCTCTTTTGTGCGTTTTTCACCGCTGAAAAAACGCACCTCAACAACGCTACAGTGGAAACAGGCCCATCCACTTGCATTACATGTGCGAATCCGCATGCATTGGACGCATGCAGATTCGCGATAGTGGAAACGAGCCCTCAATGTGAACCGTGCCTTCATTTTGAAGCTGAACGTTTAGATTTCAAAAATCCATTGTTACTGCGTTTGCCTGCAACTGTGCATCTATCTATTTACTAATGACATCAGTTTCCTCCTGTAACTCTTACCAAAAATCCCAAATGGGACTGGCTTCAAATTAAACTTTAATAATCAGATGAAGGGATTTTTTTTTATTTTTTTTAATCACACTAATGAACAGATCATCTAGTTCTAAGAATATCACGTTCAACACAAGTGATCAATGTCCTGCATAGGAACACCCTCCTTACGGTGCCCATACATCAGATTATGTATGGGCAGATCGACCAAGAGACCAATCTCACTGAACGAAAACCAGATCTGTCGCCTACCCATACACCACAGGCTGATTTCAGCAGGATCTATATGCAGCACTTTCAGTCCGTTCCGTCCGCCCCCCCCTCCCTTTTCCCTCCCCCCCCCCAGGTAGTGACAGGGTTGCATCACACTAGCCGTATCAGGCTGCAACCACTGTGCACTCGATTTAGCATGTTAGCCCTACATCTTACAGCATGTCCGATGCGTCCAATTTCAGCCTGAAATTGGTCACACAGTCGACCAGGCATGCTCTTAGCGGCACCAATTTTCATATAATAACCAAATGGTCGATCAGCCTCCAAGTCATCTAACATATACCTTAAATAAGTAAAACATCTGCAAACAATGCATTCAATAAAACTGATCACTGTCCAACTCACTTTGGTGTCATTGCTTTGCTAGCACGGTGCCCCGATTCTGATGAAGACTATTACAGTTACTACCCCAATCACAATGTTGGCTATGGCTGCTCTCAGTCCACCAGAAGAGGACCCGGGAGGGGACGTAGGAGAAGGAGCAAGGGCAGGCTTGGATGTAGTACTGGTGGTAGGCTTGGGGGAGACTGTAGAAGAAGGATCTGCAGAAACAGAAAAAAAAAAAAAAATACGGTATATAAAAACATACAAGTGAGCAAAGTACAAGGGATTTCTCCAAGAATCAAAGATAGTCCTCAGAGTGATTTATATGATTTATTAAAGTTGATTCGATCAAGAACATCCTATAGTAATATTGACTTGCATTAAAAAAAAAAAAAAAAAAAAAAACACACACCACACACAACTTACCAGCTAAGTGTCTGTACTGCAGCCAAGCGCCTCTGTAACAATAGTTCCCGCTTGTTACAGAGGCGCTTGGCTGAAACTGCCTTTCTTCACTGAATTTTTTTTTTTATGCAAGTCAATATAGCATGATCCTGATCGCAGCAACTTTTATAAAAAAAAAAAAAAAAAAACTCTGGGGACTATGATGTTGTTACACTGGAGACCTTTTCAGTGTTGTTGAATATTAGTCACATTCGTTTTATTTTATTTATTTAATTTATTTATTTATTGTATTTATAAAGCGCCAACATATTACGCAGCGCTGTTTTACAGGATGAACAAGTATAACAATTAAAGTGTACCTCCAGACTAAAAATCTACTCAGCAGCACTGAAAAGGCTTGGTGTTTTAACAGGTTTACAGCATCAGAACCTTGTTTTTCATACCCAAGTCTAATTTTTAATTGCTTAGAAGCTAAGCTACACCCCAGAGAAAACTGCCCGGGCATTTTCCCCTGATGCTGTGCAAAGCATGATGGGATTTCTGATGTTGTTCGTTGCCTAGCAGCTGGGAGGGATGATCAGGACAGTTGGAACTGTATCATGCTCCCTGTCACCTCCTTTCAACCAAAAAGCTGCCCCCTGAAATCACAAACCTTTGCCGGTTCTAAAAAAAGGGTAAGAGATTTCCTATTTTAATTAACATAACTAATGTAACTTGACAGTATGTTTGTTTAGGCTCAAGTTCCTCTTTTATGCTGGGCATACACGGAGCGATCTGGCGGCTCGATTAGCCGCCGGATCGACTCCTGCCGGGTCCTTGCGGCTGCCCGGATCAATTTCCGCCCATCCCTGCGGGCGCTTCCTTATCTTCCACTCGATTCCCCGCTATTGTCCGCCCGCGGGTATCGAGCGGGGAATCAATCCGCGCGGCGATCGAACCTGTCGGAAATTATCGAGGTCTATGAGTCCTTAAAGAGAATCTGTATTGTTAAAATCGCTCAAAAGTAAACATACCAGTGCATTAGGGGACATCTATTACCCTCTGTCACAATTTCGCCACTCCTCGCCGCATTAAAAGTGGTTAAAAACAGTTTTAAAAAGTTTGTTTGTAAACAAACAAAATGGCCACCAAAACAGGAAGTAGGTTGATGTACAGTATGTCCAGGGAACAGTAAATTCGGGCGCCTGAGGCAAGTGGACAAAATCGGGCGCCGCCATTCACTCCCATAATAAATATCGTTTAGTGGGCGCCCGACAGGAAAAAAGGGCGCCGGAGAAAAATAACGTTTTATAAGCGGCGCCCGGAGACTTTTACTGTTTTATAACTGCTTCTCATGATTACACATTATTTTATGATTTATAATTTTTTTAACATTATTTTTAAACGAAAAACAGTACAATCTTTTTTTCACACGTTATTAATGCTTATCACAGGGGGGTCTTAGGTTTAGGCACCACCAGGGGGGTCTTAGGTTTAGGCATCAACAGGGGGGTCTTAGGTTTAGGCACCACCAGGGGAGTCTTAGGTTTAGGCACCACCAGGGGAGTCTTAGGTTTAGGCACCACCAGGGGAGTCTTAGGTTTAGGCACCACCAGGGGAGTCTTAGGTTTAGGCACCATCAGGGGAGTCTTAGGTTTAGGCACCACCAGGGGGGTCTTAGGTTTAGGCACCAACACGGGGGTCTAGGGGTTAGGGGTAGGTACAGGGAGGGTTACTTACTATTTTTTTTTAAACGTTATTATACGTTTCACTTTTTAAACGGAAGATTAACGTTTTCACAATTGCCAATTTCATGCACATTATTTAATGATTTATAACTTTATAAAACATTATTTTTAAACGAAATATAGTACATTATATTTTTTAAACGTTATCCATGTTTATCGTTTAAAACCCGGCGCCCTTTTTTCCCAGCGCCCCTTTTTAACGTACGCGTATGTCCACACATAGAAAAATACATCCATACACAAGCAGGCTGTATACAGCATTCCTTTTGAATCTCAAGAGATCATTTGTGTGTTTCTTTCCCCCCATGCACTGAAGTTTCAGGCTGCTCTTTATTTCCTGCAAACAGCTTTGCCCTTGTTTGTAATTCCTCAGTATGTGAAAGCCCAGCCAGCTCAGAGGACAATTTATCCAGCTTGTAAAAGATAAGAAGAGAGAAGCTGCTCTAATCTAAATAACACACAGGCAGTGTGCAGAGAGTGGCCTGGAAGGGGGAGTTCATAGCAGAACCACAACACTGAAGAACTTGGCAGCCTTCCAGACACAGGCCGACAAGTCTGACAGGGGAAAGATACATTGATTTATTACAGAGACAGTGATAGTATAAAGTGCTGCAGTTAGCCAGAACACATTAGAATAGCTTTTGGAACTTGTAGGATGATAAAAAACAGGATGCAATTTTTGTTACGGAGTCTCTTTAAGGTGCGTACACACGTACTACATCCGGCAACGATGGGTCCGTCAGACCCTCCCACTGGGCGGACATTCAGCCAACAGTAGTGCGTGTGTACGTGCTGTTGGCGGACTAATAGGGCTGTTTCTGAACGATCCCCTCAGCGGATCATTCAGAAACAGCCTTATCAGTCCGCCGACAGCGCATATACGCACACTACTGTCGGCTGAACATCCGCCCAGCGGGAGGGTCTGATGGACCGGTCGCTTCTGGATGTAGTGTGTGTGTACGCACCTTTAGCCTCGTGTCCTTTGGCAGTTCTTGGCAGTTTTCTGTATTTGCCTGATAAAGCGGGATTGTTACCTGAAAAATGTGTTATTGTGGAGCTTCAAATAAATGTTATTTATGAATTAAAATAAGCTTCCCCCTTTTAAAAAATGTTTATCCTTCTTTGGCACCTCTGTTCAAATGTTTACATATTGTCAAGTCCACCTTCGGTGGGAGGGGTGTTCCCCTTTTCTGCCATCTACAGAGAGTGACTTCTTAAACCTGAGTGGGGTCAGGTTCTAATTCTCCCCACCTGCCTCGATAGTGGTTACCTGTAGGAGTATATTTCCTATCAATTGTATAGCATCACCTGTGTACCATAACAATACTACACCATATTGGGTTCTCAGTTTCCCTTTTTCCATTTTTTCAAGTGTTTAATAAGAGGTCCTTTAAACCACCAGCAAGCAAGAAAATATTCAGAACAGTAACAACGCAAAACCGTGCTAGAAGTTTGGCCGCACCATGCGCCGCCGTAGACCATAATGTGAATTACAGCTATAGCAGTGCTCAGACCGTAATTTAAGCACCATCAAAAGACCGAGCACAAATTACAGTAGTCTTCCCTAAGTCCAGGGTGACCTGGAGGGGGGGGGGGGGGATAGTAATTAAGCCTCCATGACTTTTGCAGGAGCAGGGCAAGACCTTTTTCAGCTTTGCCATGCGCCCAAATTTTCCTGCGCCATTTATATACATACACCACTGTTGCTATAGGTGGGGGGCAGGGGGAGGAGCCCGGTGCCGCCAGAATTCATTTCTGACATTGGCCGCAGTAAGACAGCCACTCCTAGTTTTGACCGGCCAGACTTCGGGTTCTGGCAGTAGCATATATATGTTCCAATATTTGTTTTTGTACTATGTACAGTGCTATGGATGATGTTGGCGCTATACAAATAAAAAATAAAAGTATCTGTTTAAAGTACCTTTTGCACCCAGCAATTGAAAGAGTAACAAAAAGTAGGTGAAAAATAGCCCTTTCAGATTCCGCAGAATTGAAATATTTCTGCAACTCGGCAATTTTAACCCAATCACATGGCTATGATACTACCGAGTACTCCCAAGTAGAATGTCGCGAACCTCCAGTTTTCGGTTCGCGCGAACTTTCGCAAACCGCAATAGACTTCAATGGGGAGGCGAACTTCAAAAATTTAGAAAAATTTCTGCTGACTGGAAAAATGATAGAAAAGATGTTTCAAGGGGTCTAATACCTGGAGAAAGACATGGTTGAGTAAAATACACATCAAAAGTCCCAGAAAAAAAAAATCTGTATTTACTACAAAGCAGTGTTTTAAAGGTCAGAAATCTCATTGAATGTTCAATTGCAGGCCTACACTGCTTTCTGCTTTATGACATCAGGAATCCCTCTCTCCCTCCTCGCGGAGGGAGGAGGGTCTCATCTTCCAGGGAATTGTAGTATTTCAAAAGCCAGCTTACATACCGTGGCTGGGAATTGAACCCAGGCTGGGCTGGGAATTGAACCCAGGTCTCAGTGTGTGGTAGATAATTGACTTAAGGGAACCTTAACTGAGAGTGATATGAATGTTTCCTGTTAAACAATACCAGTTGCCTGGCAGTCCAGCTGATCTCTGTGACTGCAATAGTGGCTGAATCACACCCTGAAACAAGCATGCAGCTAATCCAGTCTGACTTCAGTCAGAGCACCTGATCTACATGCTTGTTCAGGGGCTGTGGCTAAAAGTATTAAGGACACAGGGTCAGCAGGCGATTTAGGCAACTGGTATTGTTTTAAAAGGAAAAATCCTTATCCTTCTCAGTTTAGGTTCCCTTTAACCACTATACGACCAACAACACTACATGCTGAAGCCAGCCTAGCATGTACCATTATGATCAATCCAAGAGAAAAATTAGCTTGCTTAATGATTTGTAGCATGTCAAAAGCCAACTCACATTGGCTGGGAATAGAACCCAGGCCTACCGCTTTGTAGGCTGCTATCCTAACCATTATACCACCGTTCGCGGGCAAACCGCTCGGGAAATCTCTACTCCCAAGTCTTGCGATCAGCCTAAAGTTTCTGTTGTATATGTTACGGCCAGAACCCGAAGTTTGGCCACTTCTAGTTCTGGTCGGCCACTTCGGGTTCTGGCCGGCCAATGTGCGAAGTGGCCTGGCCGCTGCGCTGCGGCCAATGTTAGAAATGGATTGATTCCTCTGACATTAATGTATCTTCTGGCCGCAGCGCAGCAGCCAAACGTATAACAACTTCGTTAATTTATTGCAATTCAGCCGGCGGCAATGTAACAATTCAAGCCGCCGGTTTTTTTTCTGCCTCTCTCTCTCCTCTTATGGGCAGCCGGCGGGGACATGCGTGTCCCCGAGAGTCGTTCGTCGTCCCAGGAAAGCAGAGCGGGGAGGCTGCAGACATTGCTTCTGCCAGCACCCGCTTTGCAAGAACGTCAGGATTCCCCTGCCGCGACGAATGACTCCGGGGGGACACTCGTGTCCCCGGCGGCTGCCCATAGGAGAGAGCGAGAGAGGAGGGGGGAGGATAGAGAGGCGGGGGGGGGGGAGAAGGAGAGAGAGGCAGAGAAAAAGCCGGCGGCAATGTAACAATTCAAGCCGCCGGCTTTTTCTCAGAATTGCATTAAATGAACTAAGTTGTTATACGTTTGCCCGCTGCGCTGTGGCCAGAAGATACATTAATGTCAGAGGAATCAATCCATTTCTAACATTGGCCGCAGCGCAGCGGCCTCTTCGCACATTGGCCGGCCAGAACCCGAAGTGGCCGGCCAGAACTAGAAGTGGCCAAACTTTGGGTTCTGGCCGTAACATATACAAGTTACTGTGGAAAAATTACCTAATCAATTCTGGTGTATTTAGCAAATCACAGAATGTAACTGACGCTTACTGAGGTCTTTACTTTTGAATCTTTTTAGGCCCACATACATCAGTTAGCAAAAGGTGGGCTATCCCTATGAATGTATCTAATTTAGAGTTGAGCTGAAATTTTCGTAATTTCGCATTACTATAATTACGCATGCGAAATTTGCGATTACGATGCGAAATTAGCGTAGCGAAATTGCCATTAAAATCATAATTGAAAATACCGTAAGCGTAATTTTCAACGCGAAATTTCGCGTTTCGTTCACGCCGTAATTTCGCATTAAACGCTACCGTAATTTCGCGTTAAACCGTAACGCTCCGTATAATATAAAAAAGCCGCCGACTTTAAGGGTTAATAGCAAAGCCCCCTTAAATGCTAAGAGCCTCAAATTTGGAGAATATATTAAGGAGATCAGGAGGAATAAGAGGAAAAAAAAAATTTCAAAAAGACCTTATAGTTTTTAAGAAAATCGATGTTAAAGTTTCAAAGTAAAAATGTATACATTTAAAAACCCGCCGACTTTAACGGTTAATAGCAAAGCCTGCTTAAAGTTTAGGAACACCAAATTCCTAGGGTATATTAAGGGGATCAGTGGGAATAAGAGGAAAACATTTTTTTTCAAAAAGACCTTATAGTTTTTGAGAAAATCGATTTTTAAGTTTCAAGGGCAAAAATGTCTTTTAAATGCGGAAAATGTCAGTTTTTTTTGCACAGGTAACAATAGTGTATTATTTTCATAGATTCCCCCAAGTGGGAAGAGTTTTACTTACTTCGTTCTGAGTGTGGGAAATATAAAAAAAAAAAAAACGACGTGGGGTCCCCCCTCCCAGACCTCTTTAACCCCTTGTCCCCCATGCAGGCTGGGATAGCCAGAATGCGGAGCACCGGCCGCGTGGGGCTCCGCACCCTGACTATACCAGCCCGCATGGTCCATGGATTGGGGGGTCTCGGAAGG